>NC_082662.1:183506453-183810281 GCF_025265405.1 Mesoplodon densirostris | reverse complement strand
CGAGAGCAAAATTCTCCTGCTTAATAAATATAATTGGTCTCAGTTTGGATTGTAAAATATAATGCATTCTTTTCTGCTTAAGAAAATATATATGGTTCCAATTTGAACCAGTTATTCAAGGTTTTATTCTTTGGGGGAAAAAAAGTGGCTACTTTAACAATTCAGGTAAATAGTATTTGAGTTCAAGTTGGTATAAGTTCTGCAGAGAGTGTCTAACAACTGGAAACTACTGTTATTATTGAAAGTGGGGGAATGCCTGAGAAAAATCTAAGAGGCTTAGTGGGAATCTATTAAGAAGATAACGTTAGGGAAGGGCTTTAAATGTGAAGAGGTGCGATGGAGCCTGCTGGAAACCAGTTTCCCCCGTGGAAGCTCTTGTCCACAGTGGGCATCTCTTTCTCATGTAATATTTTCTAATCACAGTGTTCCATAAATAGTATTAGGAATGTGTGTGCCTCTTAGCAAGATAATATGAGATTTATATCCATCCTTCAGCTATAAGACTTGTTGCCTTTTACGAGGAAGTTGTCTCTAACTCGTGAATATGGCTAAGGGCTCAAATAATTCAACTTCTGCTGAGTTCCTTTAGTTTTTCCCTTTACATCTAATTTATTTTCCTATAGGATTATTCTGCTTTCTAGTTCAGGTTCTGGATGCTATTTAGAATTTGTTTAAACTGACCTTTACCTTTCATTTTGATTTCCCTATGGAAAAATAACATCCAGTGATCCGTATTTTATAAATAACCATAGTATTTTTGGAATATTGGTAAAATTCATCTTTATGTCAAGTCACAGCATCAGACTGGATGGCATACTTGATAAAATGTAAATAAAGAAAGCAGCCAGATGTAATTCAAGGTGGGTGGGAAAGCAGGTGAAGAGGTTAATAATGAAGATCAACAAGTACTCTTGGGCCAAATAAAACCCCAGTACAGGTATCTTATATGTTGGGTGCTGTTTTTTAGGTTCTGATATAGTTTAAGAGATTTTTTAAAGGATGATAACTTTGCCAGCCCTCTACAGGCTGGCTTATTTATAGATGAGACTAGAAACAGGACAGCTAGGTTAAACACAGTGTGGTGTTTATGAGGGCAAGAACTGAGGCAAGCAGGAGTGGAGAGCAGAGGCCAGATTCTAGAGATATTTAGGAGATGGCGTGTAGAGTGCTTGGTGGTATTTGGATATGAGAAATGAGAAGGTGTGATAGATGACGCTACATTATTTTAACATGCCATCAGGTATTTATAGTTATAAATGCTAAGTTAAAATGTGGGACATTTTTACAGCAAGCCAAGTTCCAAACTAAAATTTAAAAATCGTGAGCCAGTTGAAAATGTGTGTGCATGTGGGCAAAGGCAGACCCTGAACTAAGAAGAGAGAAAAATGTTGTATGGATGTTACGGATGATCTCTTTAATAATTCCTTTAGTGCACTCTCATGTTGGTTTAAAAAATAATGGTAGCTGCCAGTTGTCAAACACATCCTGCTGAACTTAACGACTTGAACTCAAATACTAGTTTATCTACTTGAATTGTAAATGTAATCAAGTAAAGTAAATGAAAAAAGGAAATTGGCAAATAGAGATAAAACCTGCTAATGATTTTGTTAAAAACTTGAGCCCAAAGACCTTGCTTTGTATCTTTGACAGCTCTCTATTAAGATACATGTTATTTTATGTGCAGTAGTATTGTGTCATTTTTATTTGAGTGTCTTGTCGTCTTGGACCAGAAAATTAAACCCTCAGGACTATGGCATCTCTATCTGTAAAACGGAGGTAGGGAGTTATATATCTCAAATGTCTTGGAAAGGTTTAAATGAGATAATATGCACAAACTAGCATGTAAATTCCCTGGAAAAGATTGATTGCCCAACCTAGGGTAGTAGTATTTTCCCTGACCTTTAAGGTAAACCTACGTGAGTAAAGAGATATTTGTAGAGCATGGCCTTACAGATAATACATAGATCCATACAGCTTCATATTTGTTCTGGGACTTTACAAAGAAAGCCTCTCTTTGACTTATGACAGAGAGGGGAAGGGTCCAGCTATCAAGCCAGATTACTTGGTTGATATTTATTTGAAATCAGTGCTGGAGTATATTCTGATTCCCCCATTCTGGGAAACGTTCCCTTCTTAGGAATCTCCCTTTCACTTTTGTGAATCTCTGTCATAAAACTTATCCGTGTATAGGAGCTGAGATATGATTCGTGCAGTGGCTATTTTTCTCAGGCACAGACTAAAGGATGCAGGAAACATTATGGACTTTGTAAAGCTGATTTCTTGCCGTGAGTTGCCCTGGATCTTTCAGACAGAATGTGAGGGAGTTTCAGCTCCTGTGGTCATTGATCATTTGCCCCCATAGGTTACCCGTCAGATATCTGTTGGCAGGTAGCACTTGCCATTTAAGCTAGGAGGCACTGTGCTCCTTGAGGGCCTAGAGTTTTGGTCAGGATACCTGTGGAGTCACTACCCATGGCTCATCCATTTCATAGTGGGCTCTTTCTGCTGCTCTGGCATATACTGCCTGGAGATAAAGTTTTCATCTTCCTACTTTTAGGAAGACAGCCTTGTCTGTCTTTCTGCAGTCCGATGGGAGTGGAAGTGATGGGAGTGGAGGAGGAGGGGCACGTGTGTGTGCGGCGTGTGTGACTGGAAAGAAAGAAGCACACTTCCTCCTGCTTCCGGCCAAGATCATCTCTTTTTGTAGCCCTGACACATTTCCCTTTTATAGCAGCGAGCGCTGAGAGAAGGAAAAAGAAGAACCATGAACCAAATAGGCTCATATCTCAGAATTCCCCCAAGAGATTTGCCTGCTGTGCCGGCAACTATCTTTGAGAGCAGGGTGTATATATATATATTTTTTTTTAAAATCATATTTCACTTCCAGCCTTAGTGCAGTATCTAGAACAGTGTTGCTGAATAAATATGGTACTTGTCAAAAGATAAAGTGAAGTCCACCATTAAAAAAATCTTGTAAAGAGGGTCACTCATTTAAGTCCTTAGAAATCTCTCATACTGCATTTTTTAAACTTAGATTTTTAAAATTAATTTTTATTGGCATATAGTTGCTTTACAATGTTGTGTTAGTTTCTGCTGTACAGCAAAGTGAATCAGCTATATGTATACGTATATTCCCTCTTTTTTGGATTTCCTTCCCATTTAGGTCACCACAGAGCACTGAGTAGAGAGTTCCCTGTACTTCACAGTAGGTTCTCATTAGTTATCTATTTTTTTTTTTTTTTTTTTTTTTTTTTTGCTGTACGCGGGCCTCTCACTGCTGTGGCCTCTCCCGTTGCGGAGCACAGGCTCCGGACACACAGGCTCCGCGGCCATGGCTCGCGGGCCCAGCCGCTCCGCGGCATGTGGGATCCTCCGGGATCGGGGCACAAACCCGCGTCCCCTGCATCGGCAGGCGGACTCTCAACCACTGCGCCACCAGGGAGGCCCTAGTTATCTATTTTATGCATAGTATCAATAGTGTGTATGTGTCAATCCCATTCTCATAATTCATCCCACCCCCCCTTCCCCCTTGGTATCCATACATTTGTTCTCTACATCTGTGTCTCTATTTCTGCTTTGCAAATAAGACCATCTATACCAGTTTTCTAGATTCCATGTATATGCATTAATATATGATACTGTTTTTCTCTTTCTGACTTCACTCTGTATGACAGACTCAAGGTCCATCCATATCTCTGCAAATGACCCAATTTCGTTCCTTTTTATGGCTGAGTAATATTCCATTGTATATATGTACCACATCTTCTTTATCCATTCCTCTGTTGATGGACACTTGGGTTGCTTCCATGTCCTGGCTATTGTAAATAGTGCTTCAGTGAACATTGGGGTGCATGTGTCTTTGTGAATTATGGTTTTCTTTGAGTATATGCCCAGTAGTGGGATTGCTGGATCATATAACAGTTATACTTTTAGTTTTTTAAGGAACCTCCGCACTGTTTTCCATAGTGACTGTATCAATTTACATTCCCACCAACAGTGTAAGAGGGTTCCCTTTTCTCCAAACCCTCTCCAGCATTTATTGTGTGTAGATTTTTTTGATGATGGCCAATCTGACCCATGTGAGGTGATACCTCATTGTAGTTTTGGTTTGCATTTCTCTAATAATTAGTGATGTTGAGCATCTTTTCATGTGTTTGTTGGCCATCTGTATGTCTTCTTTGGAGAAATGTCTATTTAGGTCTTCTGCCCATTTTTTGATTGGGTTGTTTGTTTTTTTGCTATTGAGCTACATGAGCTGTTTATAAATTTTGGAGATTAATCCTTTGTCAGTTGCTTCATTACTTTTTTTTTGAAATAAGACATTCTATTTATGAAAAAAGTTATTAGTATGAAACTGTTCCAGTCATTGCTAGCTTTGGATACATAGAGAGATTATCTGACAGAAAAACTAGAAAAGGAGGCAAATAAATTTAACAGAGATTTTATATCCAGGTGTATGATTTCACAATTGCAAATGTAAAATGTCCTTGTGATGTAACTATTTAAAGGCCATTGAAAAACAATTTCATTTGTTAGATTTTGGAGTTCACAACTATAGAAAAACAGGGCAAATTAAAAAAACCTAGTATTATAAAAGTTGGTAGCTGTGCTTGCAATAAAATTTTCAGTGAGCATTATACATGGTGTATTAATCAGTTAGTGTTGGGATAATTAATTATGCATAAAAATAAATAGCTTAATGGCAGCTGTCACCAAGTGTTTATTCTCCTTCCCATGTCTGTGGGTGGGCTAGGGTGGATCTGCTTCAGACTTCTTCTTGAGTTCAGATCTGCTCAGTTTGTTTACGCATTCCCCTTGGACCAGCAGCCATTGAAGGAGAAATCCACAGCACAAGCCAGATCCTGCAGATTACAAGCTTTCCTCACTTCAGGCCCACCAACACTCCACTGATGGACGTAAGTCACATACAGAGCCTAGAGAAATGGAGTGATGGAATGTTATTTTCCCGTGGTGCCTGGGAGCCATGATACTAGGAGACAGAGGGAGAGGAAAGGAACAATTATAAGCAGATAACATGAATTCAAAGAGGTTTTTTCTACAACACTTTAGGTGGAGGATAATATGACCCTGATGTCAAAGAAACGTGAACTTTTAATAAAATTATGTCACGAACAATGAGAATAATTTTATTTCAAAATCAACATATTGTATAATACACTATGTACATTTTTAGTGGAAATATGTAAAATATTTTTAAAGTCAAGAAATTAGTGTACAAAGCATTTGACCATTTCCCCTACATATTTAATTAAACAGCTATGATAGTAAACCTCCAAAATTTAGCAGATTGTATGAAATTTACTTAATTTTCATGTAACAGTCCAGAGCGGTTGTCCCAAGTCAACAGAAATACTATTTCACACACTTATTCAGGAACCTGGGCTAGTGGTAGATCTGTCACCTTCAAGGTCATTGTGGTTTTCCTCATCAAAGTTAGGTAGAAAATTCGGGAATGGTGCACCTCACTTGTACTTATGTTCCATGGAAATGCCTGACAGCCAAGGGAGCTGGGCAACAGAGTCTAGCTGTGTACCCAGGAGGAAGGGGAGTGCAGATGTCAGGGACCAGTGTAGCAGCCTCTGCAAAAATCGATACAAGTCGATACCTTCAAGTTAGTTAAAAAAAAAAAAAAGGCTCTTCTAGCTGAGATTTGATAGAATAGCATTTTAGCATGCATTGCCTTATATTTGTCTATACATAGTATTTGTTAAATATTGAATAAAATACAATGATATAAAGAAAAAACACTATCAATTAATTTCTTTGACACACCTAAATTGTGACAGAGGGAAATAAAAAAATAACAAGTTCAGGTTCAGTAAGAAAATTTGTAGTTTTTACTTACAAAGCATATTGCCTTGAGTATGATCTATGATAATGAATGTTTGTTGACTGGATTAGATTTTAGTAATAAGGACACAGTGAAATACCTAATTCATTATATATTTTTAAAAGAAAAAATTTGACTTGATGGAATTACAAACTATAGACTGCTATGCCTGAAAGTATTTTAGCACTAAAAGAATCTTAAATCATTAGATAATCCTTTTTCCTTTTATTTTTTTAATTCCCTTTTCTTTTTTAACTTCTTTTTTTTATTCCCTTTTCTTTTTTAACTTCTTTTTTTTTTAAGTGAATACCAATGGCAGTTTATCTCAGGAAATTACAACAATACTCTTTAATTACTTACCTCTCAACTATAACTGATTACATGGCTTTTTTTCTTTACACAATCTGTGAAGTTTATACTGTCAGTTTTGTGTAGGTTTGGAACTTTGTGCAATGTTGTATTTGGTAATGACAAGCTTTTGAGCACCACCCTAGTTTTAAACAAACTGAAGTAAAGAAAAGTTTATGTTTCAAATACACTTCGAATTTTGTGTCCAGATTTTAACTGATATAAATAAAATAGTATATTTTCTAAACATATGTAACTTACATCAAACTGCTGTTTATAGTAAAGAAACAGGGCTCAAGTTTCCAATACCAGAGGACAAACACCCTTTTTTCTAAGTTAGTTGCTTTAATCTCATGGAAAAATAACAAGGTTTATACGTATTTTTCTCCAAATGTAGCCATTCTAAAATATTCAGTGTTAACTATGCTTTTAGTACTCTATTTTAAAATATTGCCTCATGTAAACTGTTTCAGAAATGGAAAAGTCACCCAAAGGTGCAAAAAAGAGCAAAATGAGTCATGTTTTATATAGAAAGATTACAAGTTTATTTTAAGCTTGAATACAAACATGAAGTTGATATTTAAATTTAATTATATAAGTATTTTTATTTGTATATCCTCTATGGAATTCACTCTGAACTAACTTTCAATATATTAAGTAAAGATTGAGCAAGAAAAATTTTAAGGCAATATACTGGCATGTTTATACACTCAAACAGGATAGTTTGCAAGATCATTATTTCCAGACAATCTTTGCTTTTTAGATATTTCTTATTTCATGCATGTTTTACCTAGAGGGTTGGAAAGAGGCATTCTCTAAAAATATGAAGTGATTATCCAAAAGTACAGGTTACTCCTAGAAAGATATTGCTATTCCCCAAGAATCGTGGGGTCATGATGAAATCAAGGACATCATCATCTCCTGGCCACCCTCCACCTTCCCCGCTTGCCCTGAATAAGTCATACTGGATTTCTCTGTTACAGAACTGTGTATTTCTTCTTCCTTGAACTACTATCAGGCAACTCTTACTGACTGAGTCATCACAACGTCTTCCTGTATAATTATATTATGTAAGGCACTAATATATTCCAGTACATCCTTGATTTTTTTTTTTTTTTTTTCTTTTTGCGGTATGTGGGCCTCTCACTGTTGTGGCCTCTCCTGTTGCGGAGCACAGGCTCCGGATGCGCAGGCCCAGCGGCCATGGCTCACGGGCCCAGCCGCTCCGCGGCATATGGGATCCTCCCAGACCGGGGCACGAACCCGTATCCCCTGCATCGGCAGGCAGACTCTTAACCACTTGCGCCACCAGGGAGGCCCCATCCTTGATTTTTAATGACCTCAATAGGTCATGCAGTTCCACAACTGCATCTAGCAGGACCAAAGTTACTTTTTTTAAAAAATTTATTTCTTTTTGGCTGTGTTGAGTCTTCATTGCTGCGCGTGGGCTTTCTCCAGTTGCGGTGAGCTGGGGCTACTCTTCGTTGTGGTACATGGGCTTCTCATTGCAGTGGCTTCTCTTGCTGCAGCACGCGGGCCCTAGAGTGTGTGGGCTTCAGTAGTTGTGGTGCACGGGCTTAGTTGCTCTGCGGCATGTGGGATCTTCCCGGACCAGGGCTCGAACCCGTGTCCCCCGCACTGACAGGCAGACTCCTAACTACTGCACCATCAGGGAAGTCCCAGGACCAAAGTTACTCTTCAAGACTGTACATTATTTAATTTGAGGAATGCCATTTTTAGCTATTTTCTAGTCCTCTTTGTACATACTTACCACACTCTGTTAAAAGCATTTATCTATCTGTTTCCTCAACACACTATGCCTGCCTCAAGTATAAACACACACACACACAAACTTGTCTTGATCATAATCATATCTCTATTATTGAAGTATATTTGATTTACAATGTTATGTTAGATTCAGGTGTACAACAAACTGATTCAGTTTTATATATATTTTTTCAGATTCTTTTCCATTATAGGTTATTACAAGGTATTGAATATAGTTCCTGTGCTATAAAGCAGGTCCTTATTATTTACCTATTTTATATATAGTAGTGTGTATCTGTTAACCCCAAATTCCTAATTTATCCCTCCCCCCACCTTTCCCCTTTGGTAACCATAAGTTTGTTTTCTATGTCTGTGAGTCTGTTTCTGTTTTGTAAATAAGTTCTTCTGTATCATTTTTTTAGATTACACATGTAAGTGGTATCATATGGTATGTCTTTCTCTGTCTGACTTCACTCAGTATGACACTCTCTAGTCTATCCATGTTGCTGCAGATGGCACTATTTCATTCTTTTTTATGGCTGAGTAGTATTGCATTGTATATATATACACCACACCTTCTTTATCCTTTCATCTGTTGATGGGCATTTAGGTTGCTTCCATGTCCTGGCTATTGTAAGTAGTGCTGCTGTGAACACTGGGGTGCATGTATCTTTTTGAATTAGAGTTTTCATTTTTTTCCAGATATGTGCTTAGGACTAAAATTCTTTCTAAGCCTCATTTTGCTCATCTGTAAGATGAAATTAATACTGTATACATCACAAGATAGTTGTGGGGATTAAATGATTCATGTGTATGATGATCTTTCACACATACATTTCCAGAGAATCTTACTGACAGTACAGATTTTCTTGTTACATTTATTCCAAAAAAGTCATTGAGCAACTCTTACCTAAAAGGCAATAAATAAAGAATTGTCAGATACACAAAGCTGAAAGATGTGGTTCCCGCCCTTGAATAGGGAAGGTAGCAATTATGTATTGTTGCAAAATAAACTATCCCTAAGGTGACCAGCATTCAGATTACCTGGGTCTGAGGGGATTCCTGGGACAGGAAATGTTCAGTTTTAAAACGAAGACAGTCTGGAGTAAACTGGGTCAAGTAGGTTGCCATAAATCCATCCCAAATCTTAGTTGCTTAAAGCAAAAATGGTTAACGGTTTCTTGAGAAGCTGGCTAACTCTTCTGCTGGTTTCCTCTGGGCTTATTTGCACAGCTATCTTCAACTGGAAGGGCGACGGGGCCTCTTCAACTACATGGTCTCTAATCCAACCTTTTCACAGCATGGTGAGTGGTCTCAGTTGTAGGCCCCTACACCCCAATGCTCAAGCAATGTATCAAGCCTTTGCTCCCCTCACATTTGCTCCTGTCCAGTTGGCCAAAGCAAGTGTCAAGGCCGAGCCCTACATTAGTGTGGGAGGAGCATATACAAGGACATGGAGGGCAGGAGGCACAGCTCCCTTGGAGTTGTTACTACAAAGTTCTACACTTACCTAGAAAGTTAAGGTCTTCCTGTCAGATGTGCAAGTAATAGGATAGAGGTGGTAGAGAAAAACCAAAGTGGGAGGGAAAAGCAGTGGGCTGGAATTGAGAGCCCTGGGCCAGAGACTGAACTCTACAATACTTGCTTTGAATACCTTAGTTACCTAACTTCTAGGAGCTTCATTTTGTCTTCAGTAAAATTACCCATGCCACCTTCACAAGGTCCTTATGTTATAAAAATGTAAGTTTAATGTATAAAAATGCAAAATATTTTTCATTTAAAATTTTTTAAAAATTTTGTTTTATTGAAGTATAGTTGATTTACAAAGTTGTATTAATTTTCTACTGTACATCAAAGTGATTCAGTTTTACATATATATACATTCTTTTTCATTTTCTTTTCCATTATGGTTTATCACAGGATATTGAATATAGTTCCCTGTACCATACAGTAAAACTTTGTTTATCCCCATTTTCTGTGTAACAGTTTGCACCTGCTAACCCCAAACTCCCATTCCATCCCTCCCCCACACGCCCTCTACCCCTTGGCAACCACAAGTCTGTTCTCCATGTCTGTGAGTCAAAATATTTTTTAAATTAACTAAATTGTCTTAGGATATGGCTCTTCCTACCACTGAAATCTTCTGATAAGGGTTAAAATCCTGATAAACTAGCACTTTATAATAATTCTTTTTAGAAACTTTTAATGCAGTTACGTTACTTGTTTTAGCTATGTTAAGTCTTCAAAAATAACTTTCCTTACTCTTCCAACTTCTTGGTTGTTTTTATTGATCAAAAAAGGATAATTTCCATTTTGGGGCATTATGAGTTAAAATGGAAACCAGTGTTTATCCCAATTTGGAATAAAAACCATTATCAATACACAGAAATAACTACATCCTAGTATTTAAATATCATATTTTAATGCATTCTAGCATCATGTTCAGCTTTAACTGCAGACAATCCCTGACTTATCATGATTTGACTTAGGGTTTTTTGACTTCATGATGGTGTGAAAGTGATATGCACTCAGTAGAAACCATACTTCAAATTTTGAATTTCCATCTTTTCCCGAGCTAGTGATGCCATGGCTCCCCGTCAGCCAAGTGATCACAGTCAGGAAGGTAAACAAGCCATACACTTACAGCCATTTCTGCACCCATACAGCCATTCTGGTTTTCACTTTCAGTACAGTATTCAATAAATGACATGAGATAGTCAATACTTTATTATAAAATCGGCTTTTTGTTAGATGATTTTGCCCAGGTGTGGACTGATGTAAGTGTTCTGAGCACGTTTAATGTCGATGAGTCCAAGCTGTGATGGTTGGGAGGTTAGGTGTATTAAATACATTTTCAACTTGTGATGGGTTTACTAGGCTGTAACCCTCTGTAAGTTGAGGAAAGTCTATAATGTGATTTCCATGTTGTTTGCTCATGTTACATTCCTCACATTTTGATTTCTCTTAAAAAAATAAACAATGATTTATTTAGATCTTAGTAGGCTGTATTCATTTAGTCATTTTCAGCCTATGCATGTGCCTTTTCCATATGGCTAGAACAGAGTGTATCTGTATGAAATCCACTTCATAATGTTTAACTCTTTGTGTTATATAGGTGACTTTGGCAGTATTTTTTCTTTTTCATATGAAGAAACCCATTATGCAAAAATTTTTCTTAGATAAAAGTGTGAGCAAGAATCTCAGTTCTAAAGTTTGTCTAGGTTCAAATGTCAGCTCCACAACTTAATTGCTGTGTGTGTCCTTGAACAAATTATTTAAACTTTCTGGGCCTTTTCTATGAAGTGGTGATGATCATAGTATATATCTCATGTTATTGCTATGAATATTTAATGATGTAACAAGTGCTGAATGCTTAAAACAACATCTGGCACAAAGGAGTGTCTGAGTAAATGTATCCTCTGTAACTACTACCATTATTTATGTTTCATCATAAAACAAACTCAATTTTTCCTTCACCACTTATTTAATTACGTATCCATTCAACACATTAATTACCTGCTCTGTGTCAAGCATTGCTCTAGTAAAGGGAATCAGGAGTGCCAGGGTGAAGTGACAGGAGTACATTGCAGTCTTCAAGGCAGTGCTCATTGAGTGGATGCTATTTATGTAGCGATTTGAGGAGGTGCTGAAATAAAACAGTAGTGATGCCTGGAAGAAGAATATTCCAGGTACAGGCACAGCCGGGTACCCGTCCTAACGTGGAAGCAGGTGGAGGTATGCCTGAGGTGTTCAAAGCGCAAGGAGGCCGGTGGGACTGGAGCTGAATGACGCAGGGAGAGTAACAGGAGTAAAAGACAGAGAGATGTAACGGAGGCTGGGTCACACGGAGACCCGTACGCCATTGTAAGGACTTGGCTTTTCTGCTGAGGAAAGCGAGGAACCATTCTAAGATTTTGATGTAGTGGGTTTTTTTGTTTGTTTTGTTTTTTTGTTTTTTGTTGTTTTTTGTGATTTAGTGTTTTAAGAGGCTACCCTGTTGAGTAAAGACATAAAGAAAGAAACACAGAGACCAGACTCCACTGATAATGATCTTGCCAAGGTTATCAAATGCATCCTTGTGCCTCGGCCCTAAGGGTACTTTTCAGTCCTTACATTCCCCAAATTTCCAGCAGTTGGGGTTACTGTGGATCACTTGTTCCTTTTTGTAAAGCTCTCATTTCCTGCCTGTTCTGAATAGCATGTCTCTTAATGTTCTTCATAACCCCCCCACCTGCCTTTTTCTTTCTTTCTTTCTTTCTTTTTTTTTTTTTTTTTGAGGTACACAGGCCTCTCACTGCTGTGGCCTCTCCCATCGCGGAGCACAGGCTCCGGACGCGCAGGCTCAGCGGCCGTGGCTCACGGGCCCAGCCGCTCCGCGGCATGTGGGATCTTCCCGGACCCGGGCACAAACCCGCGTCCCCTGCATGGGCAGGCGGACTCTCAACCACTGCGCCACCAGGGAAGCCCCGGAACCTTCCCATTTTAATAGTCACTTAACCTCCACTGTGTAAAACGCTTAAGTGAATTTAAACATTTGTATTAAAACCCATACCATCTGTCTCAGACACTAAGCAGCTAGAAACTTCCAGTGGTTTTCCAATATAAGTAGCAACCATTGTTGGTTGGCATGGGCATCTTGAAGCCTTCTTTGCCTTAGATCCAAGGGCATTTTTTTTTGGAGACATGGGGAAGTACTGAAAATGTTTGTCCTCAAGATTCCAACTAGTTTTTCTCATTCATTCTCCATCTTTCAGTCCTAGTTACTTAGAAAAAAAGTGACGATAAAGGAATTTATAGCTACATATTAAAGACTTCTTGAGCTATTTTCAAAAAAAATCATTCATAATTTTAAAAAGATTATAATATGATAATGTTTATTTACAAATAAATGAATCTTAATATTAGAGTTTTAAGTAATACACAAATTATTTTGGAGAAAACAGCTAACTCATTCATTAATTCAAGAAACATTTATTGAACACGTATTTCTTGCCAGATATTTTCTCAGTTTGGGGTTATCTTTATAAGGTAAGTGAAAGAAGGTCCTTCACTTCTCAGAGTTCACAGAGTAGTGAAGAAAAGCTGTAGGTAAATAACTGTAATATACAGTGATAAATTCTACGATAGAGGAAACAATAGAGAACAGAAAATGATACTCCTATTCCAAAACACAGACCTTGTTAGCATAAATCTGGATGGAAACTTGTGTTGAGCTGTAGAAGAGAAAGTCAGAAATTGTGAATAATATGAGGGAGTGATCGTGGCAGAGAACGTCCATGTGGGTGTGATCTGAGAACAGAGGTAACCAGAATCGTATTTCATATGCAAACAGTGATATTACCGGGCTGCCTCCAAGCCCTATTACAAAAATATGGTTGCTGATAGAGGGCCCTCCCCAGGATTGAGGGTGCAAAAGCAAAACAGAAGGAAGAGCCTAAGTGATGTTGCAGAGAGCCACCCAGACCTCTGCCAGTACAACAGGTGTATGGAAGGTACTGCTCCCAAATCCATCTCAGCACCAAGATTGTTTTTAAGAGTCTGCCCTGAGGAAGAGTCGAGCAGGAGAAGAAGTAGGATGGTTATGGGGGTAGAGAGTACCCCAGACCCCTAAAGTCAAATCGTGCAGATGGCTGTGTATGTAAGAGCGACCCATCCCAAGGGACTTAGCAGATCAAGTTGGCGGGAGGTTTTCACAAGGAAGCTCCACTTGCCTTTCCTTAATTCACAAGCTCTTTGCTTTGTGTTCCCTGTCTGCACTCTGACAGATAAATGCGCACTTACTGACACAGATCTCGAAGAGCAAAGAAGCAGGTCAGAGTCAGCCCAGAATGCTGCAAATAGCAGCACTGGAATCATTATCCAGGTTGATGAAGGCCAGTTCTGCCAGGAGAGTGCTTCAGTCAGACTCCCCAATGGGTGCTGAAGTTCAGGTGAAGTCAGTGAGTCCTCCAGAAAGAAACCTGGTGTTTTAGGAACTCTTAACTAGCAGTCTCTGTGATTTGGCCAGAATTTTGATTGTCTGCTTGACACAAAGAGGTTGTTAATTTCTCACCGATGGTGGGTTTTTAATAGAGAAAAAAAGGAACATTGAGCCAAGGAAAGTGAAGCATAAAGATTTTCAATCACTTCTTCGTTTGTTTTAGTACCACCATTTCAAAGAAAATGAATCCATCAGTTAAGTAAATATGTGGATTGTTAACTTATCAATTATACAAGACTATATGATGTTTTCTGGGGGTGTCATGCACTTTTGTAACTGCATACCTTTTTATACCGTTCTCTAAGCCTCTTGCCTTTTACCTACCTTTTGGAAACTTATTCTTCAATACTCAAATGAAGTGGCCCCTCATCCTTTTTTAAAAAAATTTATTTATTTTTGGCTGCGTTGGGTCTTCATTGCTGTGTGCAGGCTTTCCCCAGCTGCAGCGAGTGGGGGCTACTCTTCGTTGGGGTGCACGGGCTTCTCACTGCAGTGGCTTGGGCTCTGGGCGTGCAGGCTTCAGTAGTTGTGGCACCCGGGCTCAGTAGTTGTGGCACACAGGGTTGGTTGCTCCGCTGCATGTGGGATCTTCCCAGACCAGGGCTTGAACCCATGTCCCCTGCATAGGCAGGCGGATTCTTAACCACTGTGCCACCAGGGAAATCCACCCTTCATCCATTTGGCTGTCCTGAAGACCACTTCTCCAGGAAGAATTAAATGCACCATAACATATTGCTAGTGAATTTGTCATGCCATTTATTTCTGTTCTTCCTATTATTATAATGAGATCTTTGCATGTCTTTTCCCAATCTAGATTAAACAACTTTAACAATAGCTTACATTTATTAACCTTTCACCAGATGCCTTATTTCATGTCATTCTTAAAGTACTTCCATAAGGTAAATGCTGTTATTAGCCCCTTTTACAGGTAAAGAAACTGAGACACAGAAGGTACTTTTTCAAGATCAGTCTAGCAAGCTGCTGAGTAGGTTTCTAAGCCCAAGAAGTCTGACTACAGAAATTCTCCTAACCACTAAGCTTTAAATGACAGATTTTATATAAAAGAAAACTTTATCTCTACATAAGGATTCAAAAACAAAAGGCCACATTTTGAGGTGTAAAGCAGTAAAGGGGACAATCCATTTATGGTACAATATAATTATGCGTTTCCTCCTATGTTATCAAAATGCAGCAGCTTGGTTAACTCACCATCTGTATGACACTTAAACACAGAACATGCTTTATGGTAATTTCTCTCCTTGACTTGCATTTTGTCACTTTCTTTGAAATTAGGTCACAAACATACTTTTAAAACAGCCTTGAAGCAAGAGGTAGAACTTTCAGAAAATTAATTTCTTGATGAAAATATTTCCTGGGAACTTACATTAAATTCTAGGCATCTTCTTTTAAGAACGATCCCACTATCTGCCTTCTAAGACTTCAAATCTGAGATTTTTCTTCTCATTATCTCTGTGTTGATGAGAAGGAAGTCAATCTTCAGTATTTTTAATTGCATCACTTTATGTTTTTTTAATGTATGCATTGTGCAGTATAGGTTTTTGTCAGATTTAGGTGTGTTGTTTCTCAGGAACGAATTTATTGTATTTCATTCATTTTTAATTTGTGCTCCTGGTAGATATAAAGCTCAAAAATGCTAGATATTTTACAAGACATTTAAGGTGAATATGCATGTCAGTACTAAAAATTAGGTGAGATTAAAGACTCAGAAATCTGTTTAATTCTACAGCAGAAGCATCTGCTTTCATTTGAAAGAGGAAAACATTTCTCTGTAAGTAGGAACTACTTGCCAAATAATGATGTCACCCTTGCTTATTGCTGAATGTTCTACTTTCTGCTTTGGTCTTATCTTGACTTTGGGTCAATGTTTTTTCCTAAATTGTCATCTTCACAGCTGTGTTCAGTGATTATCTTTAAGAAATACACATGCAGAAATGAATTATATTTATGCAAAAGTTGTTTCTCTTTTCAAAGTTTGCTACTGTAGTTAGGATTGTTGTAATACAAACAACAGTGAGCAAAATCTTCATGCTTCCACTTCAGATTAGGGTAATTAAAGAAAAAAAAAAATATATCTCTTACATAATATAAATATGTATGTAATTGACATAATATAACTATGTATTATTTTTGTAAAGAATTACAGAAGTCCTCTAATTTTTAATAATTCTATTATTAATATTCCCTGCAAGAAAAAATGGAAAAGTGCTGATGGTGTGAGTGTATTCAGAATATCCTGAGCCAAGGTTTTTCTTAATTCAGTAGAAAACACTTTTATGCTCAAGGGTCTAATTTAGTTATTTTAATGTTTACTATTATTGATGTTACAGATCAGTTCCTTTTCAGAAAAGATGAATATAGAAAAGATGTTTAATGATACAACATACAAATAACTAGGGGTTATTATTTAGACATAGGATGAGGCAAGTATTAATTGAAATGAAGACAAAGAAGGACCTGACATCAAACCGGAATATATCGGGTATGTGAGGTTTTAATTCCAGAATTCTGACAGTGAGTTAAAATCTGTATATTTAAATTTAATGTTGAACAAAACAGACAGTAAGGAAGTGCTTTTATAGGAAGAAATGAATGAGTATGATGTTTTGTCAGTAGTATTGCTTATAAGAAAGAAATAAGTGACAATTTAGAAGGAAGCGGATGACTAACGTGTTACTGAATATTGCAACAAGCACTTCAGGATGTGAAATGATAATTGCAGAGTTTGTATTTCAAGTCAAATTTCTACATTATCTGTGGTGTGTTAAGTATAGAATCTGTTTTATGTCTTCAGAACAATTAAAAATATCTGTGACACCAGTGAAGTGCTCTTCTGTTTCCCAAGTTCAAAACTTGCATTCTGTATTGCTAATCACTCTTTTCTCTTATACCTCCTGATGAATATTGTATTTTAATTTTGATATAAAATGTATCCTGTTTCATGTTAAACTTTGGTTTCTCTTGACTGTGTTCTTCAATTTTTCTTCTACCACACAAATTGACTAGCAATGTCCTGTGACATACAATCGCTCCATGAACTTTTATCTAAATGGCAATTTTGAATCACTGCAGCTTACATTCATTTTTTTAGAACTCCTGCACAAGAAAAGGTCATACTTTCTTTCCAGAATGGGCTATTTTTCCTCAAGTCCACTGGTCTCACAAGTGTTGATCATGTGAAACTTGAATCCATCCCACATGGATTCCCTTTGTTTTCTTAATGTTCAGTCAATTCACATTTTTCTGAATGCAGTTGGTTCAACATGTCAGACTTAATCTAATGCTCTATTCCTTAGAGTAATGGATCATTAACAGACAGATAGACACACACACACACAGACACACACACACTACCACACACAAATCCCCTTTTATGCAGGCAATCTGCAAGCTGTATCCTTAAGACATTTCTTTTTTTAAATTTTTATTGGAGTATAGTTGATTTATAATGTTGTGTTAGTTTCAGGTGTACAGAGAAGTGAATCAGTTATACATATATATATATATATATATATATATATATCCACTCTTTTTTTTTTTAGATTCTTTTCCCATATAGGCCATTACAGAGTACTGAGTAGAGTTCCCTGTGCTATATATCTATTTTATATATAGTAGTGTGTATATGTCAATCCCAATCTCCCAGTTTATCCCTCCCCGCTGCTATCCCCTGGTAACCAGAAGTCTGTTTTCTACATCTGTGACTCTACTTCTGTTTTGGAAATAACTTCATTTGTACCCTTTCTTTTAGATTCCACATATAAGTGATATCGTATGACATTTGTCTTTCTTTGTCTGACTTACTTCACTCAGTATGACAATTTCTAGGTCTATCTATGTTGCTACAAATGGCATTATTTTGTTCTTTTTTGTGGCTGAGTAATATTCCATTGTATATATGTACCATATCTTCTTTATCCATTCCTCTGTTGATGGACATTTAGGTTGCTTCCATGTCCTGGCTATTGTAAATAGTGCTGCAGTGAACACTGGGGTGCATGTGTCTTTTCGAATTATGTTTTTCTCCAGGTATTTGTCTGTCCAGGAATGGAATTGCTGGGTCATATGGTAGTTCTATTTTTAGTTTTTTAAGGAGCCTCCATACTGTTCACCATAGTGACTGCACCAATTTCCATTCCCACCAACAGTGTAGGAAGATTCCCTTTTTTTCCCACACCCTCTCCACTTAAGACATTTCTTCCTGTCTTTGTTTATGGAATGATTAGTAAATGTTATAGGTGTTAACATCTATCTGTACACTTTACAACAACATAATAAGATTGCAAAATCATAGCTCATGATATTTTTCATGTTTGTTACATTTTTATTGCAAATATCTGTCATTCTGAATACCAAGCGTATGTATCTTCTGTTAGAACGGGTGACCCAAAGCTTTGAGAGATGGACAGAATAAGAAGATATAAGTGGGAAAAGGAGGAATTAAATAAAATCTCAGATTAGACATAGCAAAGTATTAGTTTTAAATATGAAAAAAACAACTTTGCAATGCACAGATGAGTTTGAAATGCTTGTGAAAGTACATACTAAATCCTGGAAGCAATTTGGGATCCATGTGTGCAAATTATTCTGATAAGGCTTGAATCAAACTGATTTGCCCATAACAACTGCAACACAGTCATGTATTATCACAACATATTTTTATTTCTCTTAGATGATTTATATAGATCATTAAAACTAGTCTCAGAATGTTAATTCCAATAAAGGGCATTTCTTATTGTTTCTTATAGGGTACAGTTTGTACATAGTCAACATTTGAAGCATACAACTATCTTCTTTTCTTCGTCCTTTCTGTTTACTTGCTTATTCATTTTATCCCTATACCTGACACCCATTGTACACTCCCCACTCAACACAGGCAACCATGTCTGTGTGCTTATTAATACTGCATTTATTATTATTATTGTGTCTATTATGTTGTGTTCTTTTTCAAATGACTGCTTGGTCCACAGACATTGAATATGCGTAAATAGGACTATATGGCATAATGTAGTTATCTTTTTTAAAGTAATCAGGAAAATTCCCTGGCAATCTAGTGGTTAGGGCACGGGTTTGATCCCTGGTGGGGGAACTAAGATCCCACATGCCGTGCAGCATGGCCAAAAAACAAAAAACAAAAAAAAATTCAGTTAAAAAAATTATAAAAACAAATTTAAGAAAGTAAAAGTAATACATTTCTAAGATTATTCGTGTTCGTAGGTTTCTCTCTAATATGTTGCTTCAAGCTGCCTCACAATACTCCATGGGGCACATCCACCACGTTTACACATTTATTGTCCCATCTCTGTGAAAGATCCTTCAAAGAATATCTGTTTACATTGTCCTCTAAACTATTAATATCTTGTGAAAATTTCCCCGGATGCGTGATCAGGAGCAGATTGTGTATATTTTATTTAACTAAGTAACTGAAGACTGCTCTCCAGCATGCTCTCAGCAGTGTGCCTTTCCCCAGCAAAGAGTGAGGGCTCGTCCATGCCCAGCACTTGGCATCACACAGCTTTCCAATGGAATGAAAGTGATGAGTTATTAGTGCTTTTATGTGCATTTCTCTGATAACTATGATTTCAAGCACCTCATCTTCTATTTGTCAGCTTGTTTGGTTTTCTCTGCTGGAAAGGGTCTGACATGTCCTTTGTTTATTTTTGCTTCAGGATTGCAAAGGTTTTTTTTTTTTGTTTTTGGTTGATTATCAAATTTATTGGTAATTTTTTGCTTCTTGGGTTATGCTCTGAAAGTATTATTTAAGAAGTTCTTTTTTTTCTCGGTCATAGTAATTTTCCAACATTTCTTTTGCTGAACATTTATTGGACATTGAGGTCTTTAGTCTGCCTAGATTTCCCATTTTTGTATGGTCTTAGGTAGGGGGATTCAGTATTATATGCATCCATATAGTCAGTCCATTTTCCCACACCAAACAATCCTTCCTTTTCTTGTTGATTTGTGGAGTACCCTATTGACAGGGTGTCTGCATATATATCTGTCTGTGAGCTCTCCATTTTGGTCTATTGGTCTATTTGTCTTTCTTTGCACCAATGGCTTTTGAATCAGTCAGAGCAGGCTATATTATGCTGGGGTAATAAACAACTTGAAAACATTGGTGACTTAAAACTACAAAAGTTTATTTCTTACCCATGCTACAGATCCATGGCAGGTCTACAAGGTGCTCCAATCATTAGCTTCTCAGGAATACTGGCTTTTGGAGCAGCCTGTAACTTAGGCATTGCTATTCATGAGCCAGAAGAAAAGACAGACTAGAGGTTTTGGTGTTGATAATTAAATAAATGCTCCAGTCCAGAAGTGACATACCTAACTTTGGCTTGTAATTTATCATCCAAAACAGGGGTCCAGGAAGTAACATTCAGAACTATTCAGAAATATTATATCTTGGTCATAATTCTGAGTATCAAATTCTCTTATTTACACATTCTTAATATACATCTTCTTTATTCTCTCCCTTCCAAACACAGGGCTACTTAGTACAGTTTTTAAAATTTATTTATTAGTGTTACTTCATATCTCCAAATTGCTCACCAGTTTGCCTTTCCTGACCACCTCTGTCTCCAGTTCATCACTTACGTTATTACTAATGTAATTGTTCTGAATTCAATACTGATATTTTCAATAACCAGCTCAAAGTTTGTGACTTTCTCTCATTGCCATTTGGCATGGCATTAAGGCCTTTCCTCTACTTGATTTTTTCTTTCTTAAATTATCCTACAGCCACACTGTAATTTTTGTGTTTATGCAAAGCACTTTATACCTCTCTGTCTCTCAGTAGATTTTTATCCTTCTGTGCCCTTCTCTCATTTGCCACCTCTTCCTCTTAAATTTTAGGATTCCTTTCATATTCTAATACCTCAATCTTATTTTTATCAAAGCAATCATGGTGCCTTTTGCCCTTATTAGCTTATAAATCCACACAAGTCTAATATAAGTGTCTTGAAGAAGCATGTTACATGGGATCTGTCTTTAGATTACTCTAGCATGTACTTAGCATTCACTGATCTTTTTTTGAATTCATGAATGCATAAAAGAATAAGCAAATAAAATATACTAGTGATCATCAATTATGAATTTCTACAAGGTTCAGTTCTGGGATTTTACACGAGTTATTTTGATTCTTGAGCACCTCTGAAATTTTAGGACATGTTGAGAGGTTTATCCACCTAGATTGGACTGCCATGATTGATAAGTTGCCCTGACTGTGCAGAAGAAAGGCTTTAGCAAAGAGTTGCTGGAAAGGTTCTATGGCTATTACAGCAATGGTTAAGTAGAATTCCTATGTTAGGTAACAAGTATCAGCCATTCTTCCTGTACATCACTTGGAATTTGACATCTAGACAATTCAGAAACTTTACCTCTAGTATAAATGTATAAATAAAAATAGTATGATAACATATATATGTACACACAAACATGCTGACATTATGTATCACATAATGTAGTTAGAAAATAAACATCCCTAAGATGTGTTTCCAGTGAGTTTAGTTAGATGACCCTAAAGGCAGGTGTTCTAGCCATGCTACAGATATTTTGCATCTAGGAAAATACATTATAAACAAACTGTTAAATATAGCTTCTTCCAAAGGATATACAATCCCAAGGAGCCATTGATTTGCACATTGCTTAGCAACATAATCATAACATTTCTAAAATCTAGAAACTGAGGATGCAAAAGATATAACCCTATGGTTGGTTTCATGCCCTGTTGTGAGGTATGGAGACATTTTTTCTGTTATATGCAATGAGCAACTTAAAAAATACAGTCTAAGTAACTTATTTTTATGTAGTTTTTCTAAGGAGCATATTTTTTAATAGTTTTGAGAGTTTCCTGCATTCTGTATCTCTTGTTAGATTTGCTATGACCCCATGGTGAGAGGAATGACTAAAATCTGAGGGGAAATAATTAGAATTTAAAGTGTGTTTGACATATTTGAGAAATGGTTAGTAGTAATGCTTTGTGTTACCTTCATTCTCCAATATATTGCTTGATCTGACTGCTAAAAACAGAATACAGAAAATTCATTTGAATTTGAGCAAGAGTAATTTGGATCAAGCATAAGAAAACTCTTTCTGGTTCAAAGAGAAGTTAGACATGAAAGTGTATTACTGATGAAAGCTGTATTTTCCCATTCACTGAAAATCATTAAATATGGACAAACCATGATTTGAACCAAAAAGTTAAGGTATAGATATTGGAGTAAAATTGATGGCCAAACTCTAAATGACTCTTTCCTCTTTTGCCTGCTTTATATATCAATATTTTCTTTTATTAACTTCAGGCAAATAAATGAATACATAGTCTATCTATATGCCATAATTACTTTAATAAAATCATAGAGTTGTTGTTTATTGTAAATTAGAAGTTTTTGGTGAAGTGGTTTAGGTGAAATTTCCACACAACCTACATGATAGTGACAAACCAAGCAATCAGTCTTCTCTCTTGGGCATTTTAAATGTAAAACACAGAGTTCTTTTAGGGGAAGAAGTTGACCTATACACAGGCAATCAGCCATCTCTTACTGATGACACTCTGTAGTAGAGAATTTGGCCTTGTCCAAAGAGAGGTCTGCACTTTGCCCTTTGACTTCTAAGAGGTGACCTATGTCATACATGAGCCATGTGCCTTTGTTTGGGTGAGGACTGACCACATCCAGTAAACACAGAGCAGGGGCTGGCCACACCAGAAAGACCAACATGTGATTTTGGATGGGAGCTTTGGGTCCTGCAGTATCAGTGGACCCAGAGACTTGAGTTCAGTTATGTGGGCAATCAGTCCATTAATCAATCATGTCTCCATGATCAATCTCCAATAAAAACTCTGGATATCAAGACTCAGGTGAACACTGTTGGTTTGCAGTACTCGTGGCGTATTGCCACGAGTCTGGGAGGGTATTGCTGCCTGAGAACAGCCGAAGCTTCAGATCTGGAATGCTCTCAGATTCTGCACTATGCATCTCTCCCTGTGGCTGATTCCTATTCGTATCCTTTCCCTGTGATAAACCAGAGTTGTGCATATAATGCCTTTGAGTGAGTTCTGTAAATCCTTCTAGTGAATTATTGAACATGAGCATGGTTTTGGGAAACCCCCAAACCTGTCAGAAATGAGGGCAGTCTTAGTACTGTGCCTTCAAACTTTGCATTTCGGCCAGCTCTGGGTAGACTTGTAAAGAATTATTTGAATCTAAATTTCAAGAAAACAGAGCTTTCTAGAGAAAGGTAGAATATAGACTTGAAGGAGAAAATAATTGCCCTTTAACCTCTTTATAATCACAAGAAACACAAAGGCCTAGCAACTTCCATACCATTGTGGAATAATGTCATTTTGGTCATTTTTCTACTTTAAGTGAAACTAAGTAACATTCCTAATCACTGTGTGTATTGTTCATTAAGTTAGGGTGCAGGAAAAAATAATATGAAAGTAAGCTGCTACAGGTGGTTATGAAATCAAAGTAATCTCTTCTATAGGTGGTTATGAAATCAAAGTAATCCATTTACTTAGTAAATGGATTAGAACACCACCCACAAAAGTGGACTCTAATATTTTCACAATTAAAAAGGCCCATCAAACATTATGTGTCATTTTAAGTGGTAAAATGGTATACTGTACAAAGTACTAACCACTCTGCTAATTGCTCTACATAGACTACGAGTTTATCATTAAACGAACCCTGTGAGGTAGAATGCTAATTTTATTCCCCTTTAGAGGTGAGAAAATTGAGAAAAGCAAAAGTTGTTACTTGTTTATTGACCCAACATGCCATATTGAAAACGTATAAGCAGCTAAAAACATTTTTAGATGGTGTTTGAAGGCAGTAAAACATCTTTTAAAATTTTTTTATTTTATTTTATTTTATTTATTTTGCGGTACGCGGGGCTCTCACTGTTGTGGCCTCTCCCGTTGCGGAGCACGGGCTCCAGACGCGCAGGCTCAGCGGCCATGGCTCACGGGCCCAGCAGCTCCACGGCATGCGGGATCCTCCTGGACCGGGGCATGAACCTGCATCCGCTGCATCGGCAGGCATACTCTCAACCACTGCGCCACCAGGGAAGCCCTAAATTTTTATTTTATATTGGAGTATAGTTGATTAACAATGTAGTGTTATTTTCAGGTGTACAGCAAAGTGATTGAGTTATACATATACAAGTATCTATTCTTTTTCAAATTCTTTTCCCATTTAGGTTATTACAGAATATTGAGCAAAGTTCCCTGTGTTATACAGTAGGTCCTTGTTGGTTATCCATTTTAAATATACTAGTGTGTACATGTCAATCACAAACTCCCAATCTATCCCTGCTCCCTCTCCTTCCCCCCGGTTAACCATAAATTCCTTCTCTAAGTCTCTGAGTCTATATCTGTTTTGTAAATAGGATCATTTGTATCATTTTTTTTTAGATTCCACAGATAAGTGATATCATATGATATTTGTCTTTCTCTGTCTGACTTACTTCACTTAGTATGATCATATCCAGGTCCATCCATGTAGCTGCAAATGGCATTATTTCATTCTTTTTAGTGGCTGAGTAATAATTCCACTGTATACATGTACCACATCTTCTTTATCCATTCATCTGTCAGTGGACATTTAGGTTGCCTCTTTAATCCTGCAAATGTAATCATACAATTAAAAATGAGCATTGGACAATTTCCTAACTAGAAATAAGAAATAAGGGGCTAGAATAAGGATATAGTTATGTCACACCAGAGTGTCTTTTTTTTTGGCCACACCACACAGCTTGCAGAATCTCAGTTCCCCGACCAGTAATCGAACCTGGGCCACAGCAGTGAAAGCCCAGAATCCTAACCACTGGGCCAACAGGAAACTCCCCACACCAGAGTGTCTTGGTGCCTGAAGACCAAGACTCACCAGTGAGAATCACACAGAATCAAAAAGAAAGAGAAATTAAAAATGCTCAAGAACTAACTCTTTTCTTAGTCATTTATATTTAAAAATGAATTTTTAAAATAAATTTACCTTTCAAAGCTGTTTATCTTTAAAAATGTCATTGCATATTCTATATATGAAACCAGAACAAATGAGAAATAAAATGAATAAAAATAGTATAAAGAAAGTAATGAGGTTAACACAATAAATCATGTTTTTGAGGTCTTGCCAGATGTTGTCTATAAATGCCTCTGAGGGTGCTCCCCAAACACGATGATACAGTAAGGTTAGGACGCTACATACCAACTTCATTTGTAAACCTGACAGAGAAAATTTAAAAAGATATAACTAAAAAAAAAAAGTCATGACTCAAAAAATATAATAGCAGAGAGATTTTCAGAACTTAAGATAATCATGGGTATTCCACAGTACAAAGTTGTGGCAGGAAAGGGGCTGCATCCTCCTCCCTTGTGTCTAAATCTTAACCTATGAATCGTTCTTAAAGTGAAGTTTGTTGACTCTGGATCAACGTAAAGGTAAAGATCCAGCTTCTGCTACTTCTTCCTTCCTCTTCCACTGGCTTGATACAGACAAGCTTGATAATTTTGGAAGGCATGTGTTGAGACTAGCAGAACCATAAAGTAGAGGGATTCTAATATCTGAATCAACACTTGGATAAGAACTGATCAGGCTCATTTGTTTAATAATTAATGTGAACAAAAAATAAACTTTTATTGTGTTCAAACAATTATATATTATAAGGTAGGGTAAGCCTAATTAATACACCTTTTGAAGACAACATCCATCAACGTGCAGCCATGGAACATTATTTCCATATAACATAGCATTATTTATTCATTCATTTGATCATTCATTTACTTATTTGTTAAATTTGTATTATTAGGTGTCTCATTACTTTCCAGGGGTTTGAGGCAACAATATAAAATTAAACAAGTAAATATGATTATTTCAGATAGATTTAAATGTATTGAAAGAGTATGTCAAGAATATATAAAGCGGTAATTTTTTAAAATTATAAATACTATTAGGGGATACATTATAATTATTGATCTCTTAAAACCTCTGTGAGAATTGTAATTAAAACTGGAGATTGAAGAAAGATACATGCACCCTTATGTTCATAGCAGCACTATTTACAGTAGCTAAAACATGGAAACAACCTAAATGTCCATCGACAGATGAATGGATAAAGAAGATATGATACATATATATAATGGAATACTACTCAGCCATAAAAAAGAATAAAATAATGCCATTTGCAGCAACATGGATGCAACTAGAGATTCTCATACTAACGGAAATCAGAAAGAGAAACACAAATACCTTATGATGTCACTTACATGTGGAATCTAAAACATGACACAAATGAACCTATCTACAAAACAGAAACAGACTCACAGACATAGAGAATGGACTTGTGGTTGCCAAGGGGGAGGGAAGGACTGGGAGTCTGGGATTAGCAGATGTAAACTATTATATATAGAATGGATAAACAACAAGGTCCTACTGCATAGCACAGGGAAATATATTCAATATCCTGTGATAAACCATAATGGAAAAGAAGATTACAAAAAGAATGTCTATATGTGTATAACTGAGTCACTTCGCTGTACAGCAGAGATTGGCACTACATTATAAATCAACTATACTTCAATAAAAAGTAAAATTAAAAAAAACTGGAGATTGAAAAAGAGTCAGGCAAGTAGATACCTAGTCAAGAGTTCTCCAGGAAAAGGAACTAATATGTGATGCAGCCCTATGGGCGTTTCTTTAATAGCAAGGAGTTACTCAATTCTGGCTAAAATTGAAATGCAGATAAAAAAATATGATTTCAAATTTTTCATGCAATTCATATTTTTTTCCACAAAGGAAGTTTAAAGAAGTAATATTTTTGAATAATGTTAGATAAAAAGTATTTTGCTATAAAACAATCCCTTAGCTTTACTTCAATTTTATATGGTAAACATAAGTTTAAAAATTCATAGTTTGTATTACAATTGCAAATTTAATTGAACCCATTCAAGTAATGCACATTTTCTTATATTTTTCTTTATTAATTTTGACTTTTCTGTACTTGTGTAATGTGCTTCTCTTATTTTTACATAGCTAAATTCATTCTAAAATAAGATAAAATCAAAATTTAGAGACTCAGTTTTAACTGGTGTGAAGGTTAATTTTATGTCAACTCAGCTAGGCTATGGTGCATAGTTGTTTGGTCAAACACCAGTCTAGGTGTTGCTGTGAAGACATTTGTTAAATGTGATTGACATCTAAATCATAGACTTTGAGTAAAGCAGATTACCTTCCATAAAGTGGGAGGGCTTCACACCATCTATGGAAAGCTTTAAGAGAAAAGACTGAGGTCCCCTGAAGGGGAAGGAATTCTGCCTCCATGTTGCCTTTGGGCTTGAGACTACAACACAGACTCCTGCAGGAATTTCCAGTCTGCTGGCCTTCCCTGTGGGTTTTGGACATGCCAGCCCCACAACCACATGAGCCAGTTTCTTAAAATTAATATTTTCTCTCACTCTCTCTCTCTCCCCCATTATGCTGTTGGTTCAGTTTCTCTGAAGAAACCCGACTACTACTAATACATTTGACTATAAAGTATCTGCCTCATCGTGAAATTTAACTTCTGTTAGATCAACTCAAGATCAAACACATCTCAGGGCAGAAAATTCTTTAGTAATGCATTAAGAATTCTGAAACACAAAACGCCAAAACAGGTTCTATGGTGGTTATAGGAATTAATGAATCATTGCATAGTAACTGTGAAAAAAAAAGATTCAAAGAATATGAGATTGAAAAGCATTGCTTAAAAAAATACACAAGCATCTATTTAATGCCTTCTAGTCTAGCAAATATTTATAAGGATGATTTACTCTTTCAAATGAAGAGTTTCTACATATTGCAATTATAATATTAAGATTATTATTTTAAAGTTTATTTTTATTTCTATACATATTTTTTCCCATTAAATAACCGACTAGATTGTGTTATGAATCCTGAGAACAAAAGATATGTCAAGGATTTATCACATAAACCTGAGAACTTTGCACTTTTTATTTTTTTCACAGCTACTCAGAATGATCATCTGTGGGTTGAAGCTGCTTCATATATGAAATGAATGAATGCTCTTTGAGGCATGCAAAGCAGAATTCTTTGTTCTAGTGGTGTAGGAATTGTGCTGACAGTGAAATATTTATAAGGTAATTTTAAGTTAGATGTACTTGATAAATGCTTTGTGATGATAAAATTCACTTGATTATAAAGAAATATTTTTATTGAAATATAGTTCTTTTACAATGTATTAATTACTGCTGTCCAACAAAATGATTCAGTTATACATATATATATATATGCATTCTTTTTTATATTGTTTTCCATTATGGTTTATCATAGGATATTGAATATAGTTCTCTGTGCTATACAGTAGGACTTTGTTGTTTATCCATTCTACATATAAAAGTTTACATCTGCTGAGCCCAACCTCCCACTCCATCCCTCCTCCAACCCCCTCCCCCTTGGCAACCACCAGTCTGTTCTCTATGGCTGTGATTCTGTTTCTGTTTCATAGATAGGTTCATTTGTGTCATATTTTAGATTCCACATATAAGTGATATCATATGATATTTGTCTTTCTCTTCCTGACTTATTTCACTGAATATTATAATGTCTAGTTGCATAAAGAAATATTTTAGAGTTTGAAAAAGATGATAGCATGTTGAAGAGACATCGTAAGTTCTTTAACAGCTGATGAGTTAGATGGGCCTCTGTGAGACTCCTGGGCTCATGGGTGTGTTCCAAGAGTGAGCTTCCTGAGAAAGCAAGGTGAAAGTACTGCTCAGACAAATGTATGGACACCAAGGTGGGGAAAGAGGAGGTAGGATGAATTGGGAGATTGTGATTGACATATATACACTACTATGTATAAAATAGATAACTAGTGAGAACCTACTATATAGCACAGGGAACTCTACTCAGTGCTCTGTGGTAACCTAGATGGGAAGGAAATCCAGAAAAGAGGGGATATATGTATATGTATGGCTGATTCACTTTGCTGTACAGCAGAAACTAGTATAAATTGTAAAGCAACTATATTCCAATTAAAAAAAAAAGAAAGTACCTCTCAGTACGATGATCTGCCTCTGAAATAATATAGCACCGTCATCCCCACACTCTATTGCTTGAAGTTGTCTCAAGTGTCTTCCCAGATTCAAGACATGAGGGTGAAGAATAAATCCCAGCACTTGATGTGAGGCATGTGTGAATCAAGAGTCACCTTGTGAGATCATGTAGAATGGGAGTGATCGTTGTGGTCATCTTTAGAAAATATAATCTGTTGCAGGGATATAGTAGAGACATTAAAACTTCCATAGTTGTGGAAAGAATTCAGATAGTGAAGTTCTGAACATGAGAACTGGATGATCAGAGTTGCCATTGACTAGTCAATCTGAGAAGCCCAGTGTTGGTGTTGCCGATTGGGGACAGTCTGTGGGAAGCTATGGTGACTACTGTTACACGACCCGGCATTTAGTGATGGGGCTGTGCTGCTCTTGTTCCGCAGGGCTGGCAGTCCACAGTCAGCGCTGTATACAGAGCAGAGGGAGTGAGGACCAGCTGGAACGTGGGGAGCAGCCCTGAGGCTGTTTGTCCTGTCGTGTCAGTAATCTAACCATGATAACCTTCAAACAATCATGGCATCTGGCTTCCTTCCATCTCCAAAATATTGTACCATTTACTTTTGCAAGTTATGAGAAATATAGTTCCCTCTTAACAAATTTGCCACTATGCAAGGCACCCCACTGAACCTAACGTGATCTGCTGAGAAGAAGGTAACATGGGTGGAGTCCGCATGTTTCAACAGGCCCCTGAGCAAACTTGCTTCTCAAGCTGCTCCAGTTGAGCAGTATTTTTTTTTTTTTTGGATTTTGACACACTGTCTTATTTTATTCAAATAGCAGTCTGCTCACACATGGTCCAAGAACACCCAAATAACAAAGCAAAGACTGGTCTTCAGACATTATAGCCAATGATGCCACGCTTGCCTATGGTCTCGCCAACATAAAACCACATCCACACCTCAGTGGAGACCAAACCATTCAGTAGAGCTTCCTTAACTGTAAGCTGTTTGAAGCTACCAGTTTGAGCACTATTGATAAGTTTTTTACAAGCTCTGAATAGCTGTAGGCATCTCAGCAGGGGTTGGAGGAACCAGCTCAACCTTGGCATAGTGCCAAAATGTGGCCAATCGAGGCTTCGAGTACGTCACAGCAGTGCTGACCAGTGCCAGGGCCTTCTCCGTGAGGTTATGGACAAACTGGGCCATGGTTCTAGGATGGAAAGCCCGTCGCGCCGACTGGCCGACTGAATGACACCTCTCCTTTCTTAACGTTAGATATGCCCACAAGCAATTTTGCAGTATTTTTAAAAAATAATCTGAGAGACTTCCCTGGTGGCGCAGTGGTTAAGAATCTATCTGGCATGGGCCTCCCTGGTGGCGCAGTGGTTGAGAGTCCGCCTGCCGATGCAGGGGATACGGGTTCGTGCCCCGGTCTGGGAGGATCCCATGTGCCGCGGAGCGGCTGGGCCCGTGGGCCATGGCCGCTGAGCCTGCGCGTCCGGAGCCTGTGCTCCGCAGCGGGAGAGGCCACGACAGTGAGAGGCCCGCATACCGCAAAAAGAAAAAAAAAAAAAGAATCCATCTGGCAGGGGACACGGGTTCAAACCCTGGTCGGGGAAGATCCCACATGCCGCAGAGCAACTAAGCCCATGCACCAAAACTACTGAGCCCACGTGTCACAGCTATGGAAGCCCACGCACCTAGAGCCTGTGCTCCGCAACAAGAGAAGCCACCTCAATGAGAAGCCCACGCACCTCAACGAAGAGTAGCCCCAGCTTGTCCCAGTTGAGTAGCCCCAACTAGAGAAAGCCCACGTGCAGCAATGAAGACCCAACACAGCCAAAAATAAATAAATAAATTAAAAAAATAATAATCTCTGAGTTTAACCTTGGAATTCCTGAGAATAATGAGGGTCATTGAAAAGAGATCACAAATTAGTGCTTAAGTGTAAAGATTCTGAGCTTGTTATTTAGTTTCAAGATGTCTTAAACTTTATGTAAATGAAAGAAGAATCATTGTCCAATATATCAACACATATTTTTGGTCTCTTACTCTGTGCCCAGTACGCAAAAAAAGGTACAAAAATAGAAGCCATGACATTTGTCTTAAAATTACTTACATGGTTTACAAGGAGACAGATTAGACACAAATGGGAGAGTCGGATGATGATAAATAGGTTACCATTAAAAGCTGATACGTGTGTTACAGATATCAATGTAATAAAAATTTCAAAAAGAAATTTTTGTTAAGGACACTTTAGAACACTTCTTGCAAGAGGGATAGAACTGGGTTTTGATGATCAGATAAGATTTGTTGGAGATGTGAAAAGGATTCAGGAAAACATTACTTGGGTGATATGAAGAATTAATGATTTGAACAACCAAATGGTGAATTTAGTTCTTTTCTCCTTAAGAGTCTGAAATCTGTAAAACAGAGCATAAATAAAGATGTGAAGGATAGGTCTTTTTTTTTTTTTTTTTTTTTTTTTGAGTGGATGACTGAGATCATGCATGACTTACTATAAGTCCTGGGAAACTTAAATGGAGGTTAAGTGGTCATGAATACTGCTGAAATTTCCTAAACAAATTTACAGGACTTATTTTCTCTTTAAATCCTTTTTATAAGCCTGCATACACAAACTCAAGTTATAGTCTGTGGGCAGATAATTGAAGCTCTTGGTTCCTTTTATTGAGGATAAGTTCACTCATTTTCTATAGCATCGCAATAGTTTCAGTATTGCTTAATCATGCTAAGCTTTAGCATTTAAAGCACTTTACATAATATAATTTTATTACAGCACAAATTAATGTTTCAAAGTCTTCTCCAACAAGTGTATAAACTATATGAGGATACAGTGCCGTTTAGGAAGAGCAGCAGTAATGTGACTATCAAGACTCATTTCTTCCAATAAAGATGTAAAAAAAAAAAAAAAAAAAAGACTAATTTCTTTTAGTATTCTGGTTCTCCCCAAATAACGTCTACTGGCTCTCTGAATTACCTTGGTTGTTTCCCTTTGTTGTTTTGACTAGCAAACTATAACAAATTGTCTTCTATTCAAACACAAATACATCTTTCTAATTTCTGTGCTGAGCTTTCCAGTTTTTTTAATATTTCCCTTCTTTGGGGTTTTCATAAACAATATATTATGCTAATGATATTAATGATCTGTTCTCTCTTCTGCTTTTCAGATCTGTGACAGGCTAGTTAATCTTCAGTGGACTATGCAAATAGAATTTCTGAATTTGGCATGCAGACATCTTTGAGAGGTAAGTGTAAAAGTTAACTTCACTAACAAAATCAGTGCCTGCAGAAGCTTTCCTATTTCGCGGTTAGTATATTGAATGTATTATCAGTTACATTTAAGAAACGTTATTTAATTCAGACATGGATTGACTGATTGTGCTTTAAATGTTTACCTTGAGTCTGAGTCTCTAAAAAGACACAGTATTTCCAAAGACTTCTCAAAATACTTTCAGTAGTAAATCTATGAGTTTTGCATTTTTACTGCCAGATGCTGAGAAAAGTGAGGAAGACTTCATGAGAGAAAAGCAGTGTTGGATTAATATTTGTTCTTTCTTTGTCTAACTTTCAAGGAAAAGGGTCCTTTTTAGGATCTTAGTTGCAGTCATTCAAATTATTAGTAATGCAACCTTTTTGCAAGTCAAAATATATTTATTAACGTATTTGCTCCCATGGTGACTAAAAAGAAAGGAAAAAGCATTCTGTGCAATATTAATTGTAATGTTATTTGAAGTTAAAATTCTCAGACTATTTTAAAACTTAATTTCACAGATAATAAGCACTTAAATAGTGGTTCCTCGTGTCACTGAAATGTAATTCCATGCAAAACTTAAATCTTTCTTTGACTTTCCAGAGATAAAATTGGGTATGGCATAAACCTTTGATGACACAATAGCAATTGTAGCTTGCAAAACCATTTTAATTGACTGTGTACTTGGTTGTAGGTTGGATTCCCTGGGCAACAAATTTTGAGATGGAGATTAGCATGCAGGATGTTTGCTAAGGAGTGCTTTTGGGATCCACCCTGTGTAACGGAGAAAAGAAAGCAGAGGTTCAGCTGTGAAGTCATCCTAATAAAGACCTCCACTGACCTCCACAGGGACCATGGAACTGGGATTCAAAATTATCTCAAGTTAGGGTGAGGGATCCAGGCCTTTTCTTCTCATGTTGATAGTCATTAGAGGTAAAGTGCTTCAGCTCTACCTTTAATGGGCTGTTCCAGTGCTTTATCAGGCTGATAGCTTCTGGGTGCTATGGTTTGTGACATGAGCAGTGGATCCCATGCTCATAGAGCCACTCTCACACGTCCTTTGCTATAAGACAAGCCCTTTTGGGTCTGATGCAACATTATGAGGGAAACTGTCCATGAATCAAGCACTCTCTAAGCCCTCAAATAGTGGTTTTGGGTGAAGCTGTGGGCAGGAAAGATAAACCCATACCTGGACTATGTATTTATTTCTGTTAAAATAAATAGCTAGCCCTTCATTGAAAGAGGTCCAGTGTAGTCAATTTGCCACCAAATGGCCAATTAGTCTTCTCAAAAGATGGTGCATACTGGGGGGCCCGTTTGTTATCAGTGTGTACCTCTAGAGCAGCAGAAGCTAGATCAGCCTCGGTAAGTGGGCACCCATGCCGTTGAGCTCATGTCTAGCAGCTCCCATCTCTGTCACCATGGCTACTTGGTTCATGCACACATTATGCCAGCGACCGGGTGGCTAACACTAGAGGCCGGCTGACATCAACCGCCCAAGGGATTTTGTCCACCTGGGTTGCTGAGTGCCTCTTCCCTGGGCATGCCCTCTGGTGAGCATCAACATGCGAGGTAAGCTCTTTACAGGGTGTTTCCCCTGCTGTCCATTCACATGCCTCTCCCTCAGAACTCCTTGTCCCTCATCTTCCCACATTCTTACTGTAGCCCTGGACCAAAGGCAAGCCTTTTATGACTGCCTAAAAATCTGTGCAAATTTTTACCTGTTTATACTTCTCTTCACACAAATATCTCCTTACCATTGTCTTTTTTTTTTTTTTTTTTTTGCTGTACACAGGCCTCTCACTGTTGTGGCCTCTCCCGTTACAGAGCACAGGCTCCGGACGCACAGGCTCAGCAGCCATGGCTCACGGGCCCAGCTGCTCTGCGGCATGTGGGATCTTCCCGGACTGGGGCACGAACCCATGTCCCTTGCATCGGCCGGTGGACTCTCAACCACTGCGCCACCAGGGAAGCCCACCATTGTCTTTTATAGCCAACTCTGAGTTGGCTTGTCGTCCAGTAGCAATCCACTTTTGGCTTTCACCCACATACCAAGCTGACCCATAGGTAACCAAACTCCAACATTTTCCTCTCTGGTTGTGAGGGATTCCCTCAGTGTGGCCATAGATACAAGCTGAGTCAGGGGCAGGGCACCAGTTGGAGGTGAGACAGAGGCTGGGATAACTGCTCTTGAAGTTTGCTTGTGCCCTTGGTTTTGTTCATGCTCAATCCCAGATGTAATACTTCCATTGTGTTATGGTGGGTTACTGCTGGGGCCTTCCCAAATTTTTGACTTGGTGAGTCTCATAGAACTCACCTCATGATTGGCTCTTCTGACTTCATGATTACTAGAGATTCCATGTTCAGATACTCTATCTGTATATAGGAACTGATTTTCAAAAGGTATGTGGTTCTCCATTTTAGTTGGAGAATTGCTCCTGGACACTAGGGATCTACATTATGCTTCTGTGATTGGTTTTGCACAAACCCTACCCAGCATTTTCCCCAACACTGATACCTCTAAAACAATAGGGTCTGATAGGTACAAGCCACAGATTGACTTGTACCATAGTCTGGATCTGCTGCAGAGCTCTTCCTTTTTATGGGTTTTATACATGTCTTAGAGCTTTTCATATTACCTAGTTTGTGGGTATATGACACCTGGGCTGTCATAACATAATACCACAGGCTGGGTTGTTTAAATAACAGAAATGTATTGCCTCACAGTTATGGAGGCTGGCAGTCCAAGATCAAGGTACCAGCAAGGTAGTTTTCACTATGTGGCCTTGCTGTGTGCTCACATAATCACTTCTTTGTTTGCACACAAAGAGAGAATGAGAGAATTAGCCTTCTGCTGTCTCTGCTTAGAAGGACACTAATCTTATCAGATGAAGGCCCTTCCCTTATGATTTCACCTGAATTACCTCCTTATAGGCCCTGTCTCCAAACACAGTCATATTGGGGGTTAGGGTTTCAGCACATGACACTTTGTTCTAGCAAAGATACTGTATCTGGCACACAGGCTTAAATTAAGGTCACTATGTAGTTGAATTTGCAAGTAAGAGTACTGCTTTCCTCCAGATCTATCTGATTTGGTAGAGGCCAGACTAGTGAAATAAAGGAAGATATGATGGGGACCATCACTCCTGCATCTTTCAGGTCTAAGGGTAGCAGTATTTTTACCACTCCCCACAGGATGTAATTTTATTTTTGATGTTTTATCTTGGCTGGGTATGGGACGGTGTCACAGGCTTCCACTTGGTTTTCCTACTCTGAGACCCTCAAGTCCATGACATACTGTGGTGGTGTGTCAACTACTGGGTGTACAAATTTCAATTATACGTTCCCTAGTCCTTAGAGACTAGGGGAATGGCCCCAGGTAAAATCCAGAGGATCCTTTATGAGCCAAAACCAAGTCAGGACTCCATATCCTGGTCTCCATATACTCACATTCAAATTTTGGCCATCATAATGACACTTCTGGTCCCTGGGTATCAAAATCAACTCAGAGGCCACAACAAACAGTCCTAATGTTTGTGTCTCTCTCTATCTCAATGTATAACCCAAGTAAATGGTCGTAAGTCCGTTTACAGAAGGATTGGAGTAATCATCATCTTGTGATGTGCACTTGCTGTGGTAGGGCAGGGGTCTTTCTCCTGAGAACTTGGCCTTTCATTCAATAAATAAATTCTGGGTTCAAAAACTGTCTCAGGCTTAGAAAATGGGTGAAAATTCTTGACTCTCTACTGGGGAAACTGCTCTCAGCCTCCTAGATTCATCAGTTTGTCTTGAGTGTTCACTTTGAGCAGTATCCTTATTGGATTTCCATCTGTTTTACTCCTTAGGGATGCAACTCTCTGAGGGCAAAGGCTCCTTGGCTGCCACACTGACTTTTCTGCTCATCACATTAATTGCACCAAGGTGGCTTCTGACACTTAGGTGCAGCCAACTGGTACTTATAACTTTGGCATCTTATCATTCCCACTCTTTAAGTGAGCCCAGTCCCATAACAGTATCTCTTGCCATCTTCCCTGACCTGCAGAGAACCTCCAGGGAATGTGTTAGTGATACTGGTGCACCTGCCACCAGCACCTTCCTAATTGCTTTGCTAAGTGTTTCCCTATTGGTTTCTCTGTGGAACATTTTCTTCTGGTGAGTTTTGATTCTTATATAGTGTATCCGCTTTTACATGCTCACTTCTCTGAGTCTTAAACTTCTTCCACAATCTGTTATGGAAATTGTGGTCTTTCTACTTCACTTAAGCTGAGCCATCACTTATTCCGTTTCTAGTAGCCATCCTAGCAATTTTTTTTCACCATTTCCCAGGTTCCTTGCCCAGGTGTTAACTCATATCCAGGAAAGTGCTCCTATACTGATAAATATCCTTTTATCCAAATTTGTATTTTACCCATTCCTCTCAGTCCATGACCTCAGAATGTACTACTCTCTCAGATTCTGCCAATACACATTTTCTAGGTCCTTTGAAGTTCCTTCATGGTATAATCCATTTATTCTGTTTCACGAACGTGTTTGTCTTTGGGCCTTTTGACCAGTTATTGGCCTAATAGCTATGAGTCGAAGAAGTTGTTCATGAGGGAAGCACTTCTTTTCTGCAGAATGTTCATGAGAAATGGGAATTCTAGCTCTTAACTTGGAGGAGTGGACTCATTCTTTGTGTTCAAATGGCTCAGAAGGATCTGGGAATTGTTGGTAAAACATTGGGGATAGGAGGCTAAATCAGAGATTCCTGTCCAAGTTTCAAGGTCCTAATCTTTCCCAACCAGGGTTCTGACCTTGGTGTGGCAGACCTGCTATGTTTGGGAGTTTTACCTTCTTTGGAGCTCGGTTACTCTGACACTGAAGTTCCGGGCTTGATCCTCACTGCCTAATGGATAGAAAGCAATCCATCTCCCAGTTCCCATCTCAGTGTTTGTTTTTATGGACTACTCCTGGTCCTGGTAACAACTGTTGTATGTTGGGTTCCCTGGGAATCAGATTATGAGGTGAAGATTAGCATATGGTATTTTACTTAGGGAATGTTTATGATGAACATCTGTGGAAGGAAGAGGAAAGTAGTCAGATTGAGCAGAAAGGGAAGTTGAGCTGCAGTGCAGATCAACAGAGGACTACATTGACCACATGGGGAGCTCTGCCGCTGAGATGGGTCTTCAGAATCCTCCCACCCTGGACAAGGGGGCTGGGCTTTACCCCTCCACCTGATCAGTTACTGACTGCAGGCTGCCTTTGGAAAGAGGTGTGACCTTAGGCAACTCAGTTTTCTTACTTAGGATACACAAGGATAGCTGACAGTTGAAGGTCATCTTTGGCAGTGTTCCCATGGCTGGGGAGTAGTAAGTCCTCCATTTCTGAAGACGCGTGTAGGCGGCAAATTGCAGCAACCATCACTTGTTGCCACTGGAAAAATGTGAAGAACATGAAACCAGTTTGGGGCACATTTCAGTCTCTATTTATGGCACTCATTTCCTCTTTCTTGCTTCCTTCTTTTTCCTTTAGTGTTCTAGAGACATCTGTGCCCATCCAGACCATTATACAAGGGATTTCATGAATAAAGATAGTGGCAAAAGGAATAAATCTGAGCATTCACCTGAAAGAAGTCTCACGATTTTAGCTTTTCTCTGAAGTGTCACATGTAAGACTGTCAATCTCCACCTACAAGGTTACATGGAAGAGTTAGAACACCCATAGCCACTTGGCTAAGACTTCCTCATCCAAAAAGACTTACCGCAAGTGTGATCTTCCATGAGAATCCCTACTTAATTCTCCCTCAAATTAGATCATATTAGTGTTCATGCATTACTTTTGTAAGTATAAAAAATTAGCATTTAGTGCTTCAGGACTAACCGTAGACAGCCCTGATGATGAATACTCTTGAGGAATTGAGCTTTGCTTCACTCTCTCTCAGAGTACATATTCCAATACATTTTGGGAATGTTACCTGTTACTTTCTCCTGTTGGTCAGAAAGGGAGGTAGCCATTTGCAAGAAAAGTTGAGAGGGGCTGCCAGGACAGTATAAATGTCCTGTAAAAATGACAAAAGGTGCTTCAAGGAGTGCTTCCAGAGGAATGTGGTGAACAATACCATCATCCCTCAATAGCTAGAGATAGCTGTGGACCACTATCTCCATACTGTAGTTGGTGGGATTCACCCCAGTTGCAGGGGACGGACAAGATTTATCTAAGACAATTAAGTGATACCACTCCCTTTCCCTTGTTGAGTTTTTCTGAACCAGACAGTTCTTAGCTAATTAGTATATAGTATTACCAAGTCTACAGAGATTTATTCAAGTATAAGCATGCAATCTGACTTTGCCAAAGAGATGTAAAGATAGGCTAGGTAGGGACCTCTAGGAAAGATGATTCTATGATCTCATGAGAGAGTTTCCAGAAGAGCCTCTGTTCTCTTTGGGCATTGGTTTATAGGTATAAAATGAAAATTTTGGGTTCCCACACTCTTCAGAAAGACTGATTGTTCTGCAGCCATTGTAACAAGTATCCACCAAAATCAATTTTAATCCATTAAATTAATCAAAGACAATACTCCTCACTGGCCATAGTTCTGAAAGCAGTCCAAATGAGTGGCAACCTGCCCCTGACCATCAGAAAATCAGGAACAGCCACACTCCACTAATGCCCAAGTGGTCCCACCTCGAAAAGCCCAACAATCTCTGAATTCTGTGCTTCCTAAAATCTCATATAAGATCAACATTCCTCAAGGAGAGTCTGCCTAAAAAGGCAGTTCTCCGGGCCTCCCTGGTGGCGCAGGTGGTTGAGAGTCCGCCTGCCGATGCAGGGGATACGGGTTCGTGCCCCGGTCTGGGAGGATCCCATATGCCGCGGAGCGGCTGGGCCCGTGAGCCATGGCCGCTGAGCCTGCGCGTCCGGAGCCTGCGCGTCCGGAGCCTGTGCTCCGCAACGGGGGAGGCCACAACAGTGAGAGGCCCGCATACCGCAAAAAAAAAAAAAAAAAAAAAAAAAAAAAAAAAAAAAAGGCAGTTCTCCATTGCTTTCTTGAATAATAAGCTTTCATTTCAGATACTGAATTCTGGTCTCTGCCTTTAACAGAATCAGGGAATGTGATAGCTGTTTTGTATCTATGAAGACCTAGGATTAAAGCAATACACAGAGATGTTTACAGCCAAGAGAAATAAGGAGAAAATGATTGAGCTGGAACCATTGGGTTAGGCTCATTTAGCAATATCTCCTTCCGCTGGACTTCCAGCTTCATGAGCTAATAAATTCTGTTATTATTTAAGCCAGTTAAGTAGTGCTTTCTGTGACTTGAATGCAATGCAAGTTAACTGATAAAAGAAGTGATGTTTAGGCTAATTCTTTTTTTTTTTTTAACATCTTTATTGGACTATAATTGCTTTACATTTTTGTGTTAGTTTCTGCTGTATAACACAGTGAGTCAGCTATACGTATACATATATTTCCATATCCCCTCCCTCTTGCATCTCCCTCGCACTCGCCTTATCCCACCCCTCTAGGTGATTGCAAAGCACCAAGCTGATCTCCCTGTGCTATGTGGCTGCTTCCCACTAGCTATCTATTTTACATTTGGTAGTGTCTATATGTCCATGCCACTCTCTCACTTTGTCCCATCTTACCATTCCCCCACCCCGTGTCCTCAAGTCCATTCTCTACATCTATGTCTTTATTCCTGTCCTGCCTCTAGGGTCTTCAGAACCATTTTTTATTTTTAGATGCCATATATATGTGTTAGCATATGGTATTTGTTCTTCTCTTTCTGACTTACTTCACTCTGTATGACAGACAGTAGGTCCATCCACCTCACTACAAATAACTCAATTTTGTTTCATTTTATGGCTGAGTAATATTCCATTGTATACATGTGCCACATCTTCTTTATCCATTCATCTGTTGATGGACACTTAGGTTGCTTCCATGTCCTGGCTATTGTAAATAGTGCTGCAGTGAACATTGTGGTACATGACTCTTTTTAAATTACAGTTTTCTCAGGGCATATGCCCAGTAGTGGGATTGCTGGGTCATATGATAGCTCTATTTTTAGTTTTTTAAGGACCCTGCATACTGTTCTCCATAGTGGCTGTATCAATTTACATTCCCACCAAAAGTGCAAGAGTTCCTTTTTCTCCACACCCTCTCCAGCATTTATTGTTTGTAGATATTTTGATGCTGGCCATTCTGACCAGTGTGAAGTGATACCTCATTGTAGTTTTGATTTGCATTTCTCTAATAATTAGTGATGTTGAGCATCTTTCCATGTGTTTGTTGGAAAACTGTATATCTTCTTTGGAGAAATGTCTATTTAGGTCTTCTGCCCATTTTTGGATTGGGTTGTTTGTTTTTTTGATATTGAGCTGCATGAGCTGCTTGTAAATTTTGGAGATTAATCCTTTGTCAGTTGCCTCATTTGCAAATGTTTTCTCCCATTCTGAGGGTTGTCTTTTCATCTTGTTTATGTTTTCCTTTGCTGTGCAAAAGCTTTAAAGTTTCATTAGGTCCCATTTGTTTCTTTTTGTTTTTATTCCCATTTCTCTAGGAGATGGGTCAAAAAGGATCTTGCTGTGATTTATGTCATAGAGAGTTCTTCTTATGTTTTCCTCTAAGAGTTTAATAGTGTCTGGCTTCACATTTAGGTCTTTAATGCATTTTGAGTTTATTTCTGTGTATCGTGTTAGGGAGTGTTCTAATTTCATTCTTTTACGTGTAGCTGTCCAGTTTTCCCAGCACCACTTATTGAAGAAGCTGTTTTTTATCCACTGTATACTCTTGCCTCCTTTATGAAAGATAAGGTGACCATATGTGCATGGGTTTATCTCTGGGCTTTCTATCCTGTTCCATTGATCTATATTTCTGTTTTTGTGCCAGTACCATACTCTCTTGATGACTGTAGCTTTGTAGTATAGTCTGAAGTCAGGGAGCCTGATTTCTCCAGCTGTGTTTTTCTTTCTCAAGATTGCTTTGGCTATTCAGGGTCTTTTGTGTTTCCATACAAATTGTGAAATTTTTTGTTCTGGTTCCGTGAAAAATGCCAGTGGTAGTTTGATAGGGATTGCATTGAATCTGTAGATTGCTTTGGGTAGTATAGTCATTTTCACAATGTTGGTTCTTCCAATCCAAGAACATGGTATATCTCTCCATCTGTTTGTATCATCATTAATTTCTTTCATCTGTGTCTTATAGTTTTCTGCATCCAGGTCTTTTGTCTCCTTAGGTAGGTTTATTCCCAGGTATTTTATTCTTTTTGTTGCAGTGGTAAATGGGAATGTTTCCTTAATTTCACTTTCAGATTTTTCATCATTAGTATATAGGAATGCAAGAGCTTTCTGTGCATTAATTTTGTATCCTGCTACTTTACCATATTCATTGATTAGCTCCTTTAGTTTTATGGTAGCTTCTTTAGGATTCTCTATGTATAGTATCACGTCCTCTGCAAACAGTGACAGTTTAACTTCTTCTTTTCTGATTTGGATTCCTTTTATTTCTTTTTCTTCTCTGATTGCTGTGGCTAAAACTTCCAAAACTATGTTGAATAACAGTGGTGAGAGTGGACAACCTTGTCTTGTTCCTGATCTTAGAGGAAATAGTTTCCTTTTTTCCCCATTGAGAACGATGTTGGCTGTGCGTTTGCCATATATGGGCTTTATTATGTTGAGGTAAGTTCCCTCTATGCCTACTTTCTGGAGAGTTTTTATAATAAATAGGTGTTGAATTTTTTCAAAAGCTTTTTCTGCATCTATTGAGATTATCATATGGTTTTTCTCCTTCAGTTTGTTAATATGTTTTATCACATTGATTGTTTTATGTACATTGAAGAATCCTTGCATTCCTGGGATAAACCCCACTTGATCACGGTGTATGATCCTTTTAATGTGCTGTTGGATTCTGTTTGCTAGTATTTTGTTGAGGATTTTTGCATCTATGTTCATCAGTGATATTGGCCTATAGTTTTCTTTCTTTGTGACATCTTTGGTTTTGGTGTCAGGGTGATTGTGGCCTTGTAGAATGAGTTGGGGAGTGTTCCTCCTCTGCTATATTTTGGAAGAGTTTGAGAAGGATAGGTGTTAGCTCTTCTCTAAGTGTTTGATACAATTTGCCTGCAAATCCATCTGGGCCTGGGCTTCTGTTTGTTGGAAGATTTTTAATCACAGTTTCAATTTCAGTGTTTGTGATTGGTCTGTTTATATTCTCTACTTCTTCATGGTTCAGTCTTGGAAGGTTGTGCTTTTCTAAGAATTTGTCCATTTCTTCTAGGTTGTCCATTTTATTGGCATAGAGTTGCTTGTAGTAACCTCTCATGATCCTTTGTATTTCTGCAGTGTCAGTTGTTACCTCTCCTTTTTCGTTTCTAATTCTATTGATTTGAGTGTTCTCTCTTTTTTTCTGAATGAGTCTGGCTAATGGTTTATCTATTTTGTTTATCTTCTCAAAGAACCAGCTTTTAGTTTTATTGATCTTTGCTATTGTTTCCTTCATTTCTTTTTCATTTGTTTCTGATCTGATTTTTATGATTTCTTTCCTTCTGCTAACTTTCAGGTTTTTTGTTCTTTTTTCTCTAATTGCTTTAGGTGTGAGTTTAGGTTTTTTATTTGAGATGTTTCTTGTTTCTTGGGATAGGATTCTATTGCTATAAACTTCCCTCTTAGAACTGCTTTTGCTGCATCCCATAGGTTTCGGGTCATTGTGTTTTCATTGTCATTTGTTTCTAGGTATTTTTTGATTTCCTCTTTGATTTCTTCAGTGATCTCTTGGTTATTTAGTAGTATATTGTTTAGCCTCCATGTGTTTGTATTTTTTACAGATTTTTTTCCTGTAATTGATATCTAGTCTCATAGTGTTGTGGTCGGAAAAGATACTTAATACAATTTCAATTTTCTTAAATTTACTAAGTATTGATTTGTGACCCAAGATATGATCTATCCTGGAGACTGTTCCATAAACACTTAAGAAGAAAGTGTATTCTGTTGTTTTTGGATGGAATGTCCTATAAATATCCATTAAGTCCATCTTGTTTAATGTATCATTTAAAGCTTGTGTTTCCTTATTTATTTTCATTTTGGATGATCTGTCCATTGGTGAAAGTGGGGTGTTAAAGTCCCCTACTATGACTGTGTTACTGTTGATTTCCCCTTTTATGGCTGTTAGCATTTGCCTTATATATTGAGGTGCTCCTATGTTGGGTGCATAAATATTTACAATTGTTATATCTTCTTCTTAGGTTGATCCCTTGATCATATGTAGTGTCCTTTGTCTCTTGTAATAGTCTTTATTTTAAAGTGTATTTTGCCTGATATGAGAATTGCTACTCCAGCTTTCTTTTGATTTCCATTTGCATGGAATATCTTTTTCCATCCCCTCACTTTCAGTCTGCATGTGTCCCTAGGTCTGAAGTGGGTCTCCTGTAGACAGCATATATATGGGTCTTGTCTTTGTATCCATTCAGGCAGTCTGTGTCTTTTGGTTGGAACATTTAATCCATTCACATTTAAGGTAGTTATCGATATGTATGTTCCTATTACCATTTTCCTATTGTTTTTGGTTTGTTATTGTAGGTCTTTTCCTTCTCTTGTGTTTCCTGCCTAGAGAAGTTCCTTTAGCATTTTTTGTAAAGCTGGTTTGGTGGTGCTGAATTCTCTTAACTTTCGCTTGTCTGTAAAGGTTTTAATTTCTCTGTCGAATCTGAATGAGATTCTTGCTGGGTAGAGAAATCTTGGCTGTAGGTGTTTCCCCCTCATCACTTTAAATATGTCCTGCCACTCCCTTCTGGTTTGCAGAGTTTCTGCCTAAAGGTCAGCTGTTAACCTTATGGGGATTCCCTTGTATGTTATTTGTTTTTTTCCCTTGGTGCTTTTAATATTTTTTCTTTGTATTTAATTTTTGATAGTTTGATTATTATGTGTCTTGGTGTGTTTCTCCTTGGATTTATCCTTTATTGGACTCTCTGCCCTTCCTGGACTTCACTGACTATTTCCTTTCCCATATTAAGGAAATTTTCAACTCTAATCTCTTCAAATATTTTCTCATCCCTTTAATTTTCTCTTCTTCTTCTGGTACCTTTATAATTTGAATGTTGGTGCGTTTAATGTTGTCGCAGTGTCTCTGAGACTGTCCTCAGTTCTTTTCATTCTTTTTTCTTTATTCTGCTCTGTGGTATTTATTTCCACTATTTTATCTTTCAGATCATTTATCCGTTCTTCTGCCTCAGTTATTCTGTTATTGATTCCTTCTGGAGAATTTTAAATTCATTTATTGTGCTGTTCATCATTGTTTGTTTGCTCCTTAGTTCTTCTAGGTCCTTCTTAAACATTTCTTGTATTTTCTCCATTCTTTTCCCAACATTTTGGATCATCTTTACTATCATTACTCTGAATTCTTTTTCAGGTAGAATGCCGATGTTGTCTTCATTTGTTTGTTCTGGTGGGTTTTAACCTTGCTCATTCATCTGCTGTGTGTTTCTCTGTCTTCTCATTTTGCTTAACTTACTGTGTTTGGGGTCTCCTTTTCGCAGGTTGTAGGTTTGTTGTTACTGTTGTTTTTGACGTCTGCCCCTAGTGGGGAATGTTGGTTCATTGGCTGGTGTAGGCTTCCGGATGGAGGGGACTGGTGCCTGTGTTCTGGTGAATGAGGCTGGATCTTGTCTTTGTGGTGGGCAGGACCACGTCCAGTGGTGTTTTGGCGTGTCTGTGACCTTAGTATGATTTTAGGCAGCCTCTCTGCTAATGGATGGGGTTGTGTTCCTGTCTTGCTAGTTGTTTGGCATAGGGTGTCCAGCACTGTTGCTTGCTGGTCGTTGAGTGAAGCTGGGTCTTGGCGTTGAGATGGAGATCTCTGGGAGATTTTCGCCGTTTCATATTACATGGAGCTGGGAGGTCTCTAGTGGACCAGTGTCCTGAACTCGGCTCTCCCACCTCAGAGGCACAGGCCTGACACCCAGCTGGAGTTTGAAAACCCTGTCAGACACTCGGGTGAGAAGAAAAGGGAGAAAATAAGAAAGAAAGAAAGAGAGAGAGAGAGAGAGAGAGAGAGAGAGAAAGAGAGAGAGAACGAAGGAAGGAAGGAAGGAAGAAAAAAAATTAAGTTATTAAAATAAAAAAAGGTTTTAATTATTAAAAATTAAAAAAAGAAAGAAGAGAGCAACCAAACCAAAAACAAGTCCACCAATGATAACAAGCACTGAAAACTATACTAAAAAAAAAGGAAGAGAATAACCAAATCAATAAACAAATCTACCAATAATAATAAACTCTAAATACTAAACTAAGATAAACATAAGGCCAGAAACAAATTAGATGCAGAAAGCTAACCCCAAGTCTACAGTTGCTCCCAAAGGCCACCACCTCAATTTTGTGATGATTCCTTATCGGTTCAGGTATTCCACAGATGCAAGTACATCAAGTTGATTGTGGAGATTTAATCCACTGCTCCTGAGGCTGCTGGGAGAGATTTCCCTTTCTCTTCTTTGTTCGCACAGCTCCCGGGGTTCAGCTTTGGATTTGGACCCGCCTCTGCGTGTAGGTCGCCGGAGGGCGTCTGTTCTTCGCTCAGACAGGACAGGGTTAAAGGAGCAGCCGCTTCGGGGTCTCTGGCTCACTCAGGCCGCGGGGGAGGGAGGGGCAGGGAGGCGGGGCGAGCCTGCGGCGGCAGAGGTCAGCGCGACGTTACACCAGCCTGAGGCGCACCGTGCGTTCTCCAGGGTAAGTTGTCCCTGGGTCGCGGGACCCTGGCAGTGGCGGGCTGCACGGTCTCCCAGGAGGGGAGGTGTGGATAGTGACCTGCGCTCGCACACAGGCTTCTTGGTGGTGGCAGCAGCAGCCTTAGCGTCTCATGCCCGTCTCTGGGGTCTGTGCTTATAGCCACAGCTCACACCCATCTCTGGAGCTCCTTTAGGTGGTCCTCTGAGTCCCCTCTCCTCGCGCACCCCGAAACAATGATCTCTTGCCTCTTCAGCAGTTCCAGACTTTTTCCCGGACTCCCTCCCATCTAGCCGTGGCGCACTAGCCCCCTTCAGGCTGTGTTCATGCTGCCAACCCCAGTCCTCTCCCTGGGATCCGACCTCCGAAGCCCGAGCCTCAGCTCCCAGCCCTGCCCGCCCTGGCAGGTGAGCAGACAAGCCTCTCGGGCTGGTGAGTGCTGGTCGGCACCGATCCTCTGTGCGGGAATCTCTCTGCTTTGCCCTCCACACCCCTGTGGCTGCGGTCTCCTCCGTGGCTCCGAAGCTTCCCCCCCTCCGCCACCCGCAGTCTCCGCCCGCGAAGGGGCTTCTAGTGTGTGGAAACCTTTCCTCCTTCACGGCTCCCTCCCACTGGTGCAGGCCCCGTCCCTATCCTTTTGTCTCTGTTTATTCTTTTTTCTTTTACCCTACCCAGGTACGTGGGGGAGTTTCTTGCCTTTTGGGAGGTCTGAGGTCTTCTGCCAATGTTCAGTAGGTGTTCTGTAGGAGTTGTTCCACATGTAGTTGTATTTCTGATGTATCTGTGGGGAGGAAGGTGATCTCCATATCTTACTCCTCTGCCATCTTGAAGGTCTCCTGGTTCATATCTTACACAACACCCCTACTGTGGATCAGCAGATGTGTTTCCTTCTTGCAGTCACTCAGGTACACTGAGGCACCTGCCTCGCAAGCATTGCTGCTACCTGGCAGGGGGAAGAGAGAGGGTCTCACAGTGAAAATTAAATGCTCCTGCTCAGAAAGACATTCACCAATCGTGACTCATTTTTCAGAACATGTTACATTGTTTCATGAATCACATGAAACCACTGAGGCCCAGAAGTACAACCCCACCATGTATCTGGAGAGGAGGAAAGTCAGAAATATTTCAGGGACAGCACCAGTGACCATAGTGAGTACCACCAAGAGAGAGAAAATAAATTGTTATGTTGCTCCTTTCCCTTTAAGAAACAGAGGTGGAAGAAAGCCCTTGATGGATGTGCCTTATCAGGGCACGTTCATACAAAGGAAAGCTCAGAGCTGAGCAGAAAGTCCGGAGCTCAGTTATTCTGCTTCATGAAGGAAGAGAAGCCGATCCTCCTGGGTGTCAGCAAATGACTTCTACAAACAGAGAGAGCGGGTGGCATCTAATATTTAGAACTGCTGGTGCTGCTGTGCGTTCATCCCCATTACAACCCCAAACTGCCCTACAGTCTGTCATACTTCAAAATGTCTTGTATAAAGGCTTGTGTTTTTTTGTTCTGAATAAACTAAAGAGGTGGAGCTACACATCTATGTGGGCACAGAGAGGAGAGAGGGAGGGAGAGGAACCTTAAGTTGAGAATGAAATACTAGGTGCAAAGGTGTGGAGCAAGTGTCCGTCCTGGAAATTGCACATACTTGTGAGGGCATTGAAATGCCCACAGAATTACAGGATACAGTAATCAGAACCATTTTATTTAAAACTCAAAGGCCTGAGTCACTTCAGCTGGGATCTGAATAATATTCTAATATATTGTCTCTCTGTGCTAGCCCGAAGTACATGCTTTACACCTGAAACCAAAGGAAATGGGAATAAGACACGTTATAGAATACTAAATAACCAAGAGAAACTGCATAGATTTTCTACATTGATAACAAAGGAAGCATGGCATTTATATGAGAGAAAAATTTTAAAGCATATTTTACACACTTAGGTTTTTCCAGACTAATTTTGGTCCACAACCAAGGTAACAATGCATGTTATTTACAGTCTACCTGTGCTTTGGATGAGAGGACACTGGATCATTTTAGCTTCAAATGCCTTTTATTTTTTGAGACAAGCCTTTAAATTCACAATAGTCTGAATTGCTAAGAAAAAGCTACTATCTGCCTAGAACACTATGCTCTATAAAAGAGAATGATATCCCTTAGCTAAATGCTTTCACACATGAAGGATTTTAATCCTTCTATTTTTCAAAAACATTACATGAAACTTAAAGGAGGTCTTCTTGTTTTAAGAACATCAAGATATATCATTTGATTTTCCAGATGATTCACATAAACAAACAAACATTATTTTTAAAAAGATGTTTGTAAGAAGAAGTATATGGGGAGGTTTTGAATGTAGTTCCTTTAGCCAGGCTTCTGACATGTGGAAGAGCCGGGTGCTCACACAGATAAAACAGTCAGACAGCCTGCTTTTAAGATGCTCCCGTGGCCAGCGTCTCATGATAAAGGTACACACCTATGTTTGGCTTGTGGGTATCACAGGCACCCACCTCCGTGTGGCTGCTCTCTCTATTCAAGGTAGATGGTCCCTCCTTTTTCCTGAACATGCAGCACTGAGGGAGATCGCCCTGTACCTTATGTCAGCTCAGCACACTCAGGCTTCACACTTGAGAAGGTGAGGCTTGTAACGTTGAAATAAGAATTCTAAGTGGGCAATTTCAGGAAACTGAAGGTCAGTCAATGGGCCTTCCCATGGCTCCCTTCCCTTCCTCTCTTACCGTTACTTCCCTGTGGGAGTTTTCAGCTCGGGGCCGACGTTACTGGTGAGCTCATGAATGACAGAAGTTAGGGACTGTCTTCCAACCGCAGCTCCCGCTGACTCCAGGGACCGCACTCTCTACAAGAATTTAACGGGAATACTGTGTTTCACTATGTGCAACTTCTGTAAATATATCCAAATTTAAAGCATTTTGAAAGTAGCATGCAGATGCTGCTTTATAAAAAATGATCAAGTTTTAGCTCAAACATTACACTAAATCTTTTAAAAGCGAAGATGTTTAAGTCCTCTGATGTTTTTGCGTGGCTGTGTAGGTCCCACGATCCTGTTAAAATTTGTAGATGTGAATGAAAAATATGTAGACTTGTGAGCCTTATAAAGCTAACTACCGATTTTTATTCTTAGCTCAGTATCCCTCTATTATATATTTAAGCCATGAATATTCTTAATTTTTCTGTTTATCAGTACTTTAAATCATCAAGTCATTTCATTATGACAATTTGGTGAAATGTGTATTGTGGTTTTGAGAAAGATTCATAGGAAACAACACAAATTCCTAAAAATCAAGAGACCAATTTATTTGACATTGTTAATAACATTTTTCTTCTTAAATGGGCCATTTCATAAGCCTTTAAGAAAGATCATTTTATATCTTTGGTTGCAATTGTTTTATGCATCTATTTTTTTATTTGCTCTGCAAAGTCTAAGACCACTACTGTAGCTTTGCAATCTCAACTCCTAAGTCACTGAAATCTGAAATATCAGATTTCGGACTAGCATTTTATGTGCTTCCATGTTTGCCTCAGAACAGCTTGAAATTTTTTATATTTATACTATAGGCATAAATTAGATTAAATTCAAGGTGGCTTGGCCTTAGTTACAATGATAACATGGGGAAAATGTTATATCTCTCTAAAGTTTCTTCCCTCTTTAATAATATATATGTATACACACACATATATACAAATACAAGCATACAGATGTGCATATATACAAATATACATATATATACAAATACATATATATATATATATACAAATATACACATATATACAAATATATATATACAAATACAAGCATACAGATGTGCATATATACAAATACATAAGTATATATGGCTACTTTTTTGATTGCTTGCTCCTTATTGTTCAACAATTCCTTGGTTTTACTCTGTCACCTCCTATGTCCTTTTTTTCTGAAAATATGAAAAGGAAAACAAAAGCTTAGGGGAACAAAATTTGCCGCCCTAAAATGTCTCTTTGGTGTGTGGATTATTTCGAGCTGAAAACAATCAGGGCTCAAAGACTCAGGAAGAAACTTTGACCTTCCTGCTAACAGCCTAAAAGGAGTTAGAAAGAGGGCCTATTACAGGAATAGAGCTGTCACCAGAGATCTCTGTAATGAATAGGGGCTAAGTGTAGAGGGGGAAACCCTTAGAGATCAGGGTCCTCTCTGTGTCCCATCTCTCCAAGGCTCAGCAAACATTTATTTACCAAACATTTACTTTTCCACCTCCATGTGCATTGCCTTCCTCCCCTTTGAGGTCCCAAACCACTACCCACAACATCCTCTTTTGTCTTCAGCTGAAGATGGTATTTAAGGTGAGGGTTTCAGCCATTCTGGTGAGTTACTCACTTTTCCTAGATTTCTCCCATGTGTACATGTTACTAAGCTTTTGTTTGATTTTCTCCTGTTAATTTGTTTCATGTCAATTTAATTCTTAGAGCAACCAGAAGAACCTTGAAGGGTAGAGGAAAATTTCTTCCTCCCGAACAAAAGTAATGCCTTTCCTAATTTGTTTTTCGTTGTGGTTTAAAAAAACAAAACAAAACAAAAAACTGCTTTTCTTCTACCTACTAGGTGACAAGTAAATGTTATTTTCCATTTGTGCTCACCTACTAATTCGAGTTAAGGAGATACCCAAATTGTTAGAAGACTAGAGTATGGGAGTTGTCTTCTCTGTCAGCTGCAATAGAGGCAGTGTGAAGAAAGCAACATCTGATGGGCCCTGAAATTAGGAAGGGCTTGCAAGGAAGAGAAGGTCCACATCTGCCCTATGAGAAGGGGCTGTTTAAATAACCCTTACTTTGGAGCCATCTTTACTGGAACCAAGAGAAAAGAAAGATGGGAGTTTGGTAAACCAATTGTCCCTTTAAAAAAGTACCTAAGTGTAGGTTCAGAGTGAGACTCTTAAAGAAAATTGCCTTTATTCCTTTGAGAAATTTAGGGTTTGCTGATAACAGCAGTTTTTGTGTCGCCTTGACATCAACTGCCCTACTTTCTCTAGGTCATGTTATATATAGAACCAGGTTATGTTTCTCAGTTAAATACCACCTTTTGTGAGAAGCAAAAAGTGAAACAAGTAAAGATACAGTAGTTGAAAATTTGAAGCCAAAAAGAATCACACAAATATGGGTGATTAACAACACCTAATGTAGATATGACTCTTTTTCTTTCATAATCTATTGTTCACATTTTTTGACCCCTCCATTCTTAAGGAACAAGGTTGTATAAAATGGGTAATGCTGCTTTGTATCTTTATGATTCATTTTCATCATCTTTCTCACAGATTGGTCTTAGAATCATTGAAAAATCACGTTGAAGAAAACAATACTTTATGGTTGTTTATCAAATGTGAATCTGGAACTTTGAACCACTTTTACTAAAAGCTCGGAGCTTATCTCCCATAACCTTAAAAATGATGTTTCTCTTTCCATCAGTGTTGCTTCCTATCTGTTTGGGGTCAGAAATGATCACTATCTGATACAAAAAACGTGACCATTTTTTACAGTTAAGACAGTATAGTAGAAAGAATTCAGGAGATGTTTTATCTAACATTCCACTTTCTATCAGTTAGGATTGTTATTAAATGTCTCTAAATACAGATTTCTTTGTTTGCAAAACAAGGAGTGGGCCAGACCCTCTCTGGGGCACTCCACTTACAACATCATAGTTCTTGTAAGAATCGTTTCATTTATAGACACTTTGCTTTTTATCAGTAATAAAAAGGTTCAGATCTTTATAAAATTCAATATTCAGCAATAATTCTATACTTCTGAGGTTGTCTAATCCCTCTCCGATATGAAACATAAAATAATATGAATTGTGTGATATAGTTATGGAGATGGATATCAACTAAAAATTTAACTCTGGACAGTAGCCTAAAATCAAATCCAGATTTTTAATTCTTTTAATTTCTTATTCTATAAGTAACAAGAATGGTAACTTTTTAAAAATAAAATTCATTTACTTAGTTCAAACTGTTGAGTTTTAATAAAAAATATGCACTGTACTTTAAATTATTGGGAGATTACAAGTATAGTGATTGTTTACGAGTTTGTATTTTTACTATTAATAATTTAGTCTGATTTTCTAAATTCTTATAAAATATATATTAAATTGAAGAGTAGCTCAGAAAAAGTACAGTTCTTAATATTTCTTTCATTTTCCTCCCTTTGTCTTTTTTACTGTGGTTTTTGCACCAAAATAAAGTTATGCATCTAAACCCCTTTTCATTCCCATCTTCAGCCACTCAATATCTGCCATCAAATGAAAGTTCTTAAGGCCAAATGACCACAATAATTTTAAAAGAAACTTAAATTAAATTTACAATGTCATAGAGTAGGTTATTTAGTTAATATCATGGTTATAACAAATGGAATTGAAAGAGAGAAAAGCTCTGGAATGAGAAAAGCAAAGTGATGTAAAACAAAACAGTTCAGTAAATTCTAAATTAAATTGGGCTAAAACAACTTGAAAATATAACAAATTTAAATCCTTTGATTTTTCTAAACTCTTCACTTTGGTAATCATTTATTTCATCTCTATTTTAATACAGAGTGCATTTTTTAGCATTTGATTTGTTGAGAATTATTTATAATTTTAAATGTTGAGAGTTTTATAACTGAAGAAGTTTTAGGCTTTGACTGTGACCCTTGATGTATATATGGATAGAAAATGGAAATTTTAAATGATGTTTTGTATTTCTACAAAGTATGGAAACTCTTAGCCTTTAACACATTATTTCAGTTCATATGCATATTTAAAGGCATCTAGATTATTCCTGGTGCCTAATGAACCTTATCTACATAGGTTTTAAATGCTCTTCTTGCTTTAACAGAAGGAACCAGTTTTCCAGTGTTTAGTTCTGTAGGTTTAATTCTTCTGTCTTAAAAGCCCTTCCAAGAACATGCCAGGGAATGTGATATTGGTCTAACTGTGCAGGCTCTTTTCTCTTTTATTTTATAACAATTCTTGCAATGCATGTGCTGTCCAGGATCAGTCTCTCAGCATGAATAATGGAGACCATTTTAATTGTCTTCCATTTAGACCTTAAATTCTCTGCTTGATTTGCTTATCTAATTATATAATGTGTATGTTCATTATGGGTTGCAAAGGTTTTTAGTATGTTTCCTATTGCTAGGATCAGAGGATGACTCTCATATTCCTTTAATCCACATGACTGCTGGGCAAGACCTGCCTCTGAGAAGAAGTGGTATACTCGGTATCCATATAAAGTGATGTAACTGGCCTTGTTGAATATATATATTTATATATTCACTTTATTACATATATTTAATTTGTATATTACATATTTTGAGATACTATATGACTTATATTGGGTTTTCCCCGAAGCAGACCTAGAAACAAATGTTTGAATGCAGATAATTTATTTAGGAGTGATCACAGGAAGTATGAAAGAAAACAGAAATAGGGGCAAGAGAAAAGCCAAACAAATGTACATTTATTAATGGTTTATCACTATGGTCAACTGGGACTCAATCCCATTGGGGGAATTTCTGAGAAACTTGCCTCTGAATTATCTTACCTGGCAATGGGAGCCTAGGACACTGAAATACAGACCCCCACACTGGGCAGAAGATTGCTCTGGGAACATCTCCATCCCTCACACATCCCTGTCAGAAACTACAATTTCAGGTGCACTCAGGCACATGAAGGGGAAATGAGATAAGACACATTCCTCCTGATAGAGGTTGTTTGCCTGGTGGTGTGACCTACACCTTTATCCCTGAGGGGTATGAATTTCTGGTTACCTTGCCTTTGTCAGGCTATGGTGTCTATAATTGTTTCCTTGGTATTATCACTGGTCATGAGAACATCAAGATGCCACAGCATATTATTCAAGTTCCAAGACATATTTCTCCTTGTTCTCAATGTGAATCATCCACTCTAGATACTTATGATAGTAATTCCTTGCTTTGTGTTCTTGTCCATTGGTGTGAAGTGCCCAAGATGATTTGGTATCAGTTGTAGTTTTGGGTTTAATGAAACTCTTTCTGCAACTTCTGGTTGAAAAAGCATCCCCCTGCTTCACCAACGCAGGGCACCAGGATGACTTACTTTTAGAGCCTAAAGTTGCGTGGGAAGGAAACAAAAATTCCCCAAATAGATCACTGACTGAGAGTGGTGATAAGAGCTGTTCCTACTTCTGCCCCATGGTTCTTGGTTCTGTGTGTTCTAGGTACTGGGCACATAGCACCATCTAACTGTCGTTGACTCAGTGTTTACACTACATTCTGAAGGAGATTGCTCCAACTCAGCAGAGTGTCTCTTCCTAGTTGTTACCTTAGATGAACCTTTGAGCCTTCATTCTAAAATTCATGGCATGAACTTCTGGGTGATATACTATATGATAAGACTAGTGAATCTTATAGATGCAAGTTCATTATTACATCTCCTTTGCTATAAAATGACTTTCTTGGCCTAAGACAATACTATTTAGTATACCACACCAGTAAATCTGTCAGGACTAGGGTAGTAGTGCCCTAAAAGAACCCATCATTCCAGAATAAGTTTCAGTTGCAATAAGGATGAATCATTGCTCCCTTCATGAAAGATGAAGTTTGATGTATACAACATGCTTGAAAGTGGTTCTCTGCTGTTGAAAGTTCAGATATTCAGCAATATCTATATCTCTAAAGGCCTTGGTAAAACTGAGTCCTTGCCTTTGTGCTCACGCGTAGCCTTCATCCCTGCTAACATAGACACTCTGCTCATTGGTTAATTGTGCAAGCAATGAATAGTCAAATACAGAGGCCATCTGGTTAAAGACAGAGGTCCAAGACAAAGACTGACATCTACTGGACAAGTCATCTTATCTACCTGGTTGTTCAGTATCTTCTCTCTAGTAGATGTTCTCTTGTGAACCTTGACAGGACACATAAAAATCTTCCTATTTCAGGTCCATTCACGTTAGACCCATCCACATTCCTTTTCACCATAACTCCTTTATTCAATCTTCCAGTATTGTTCCTTCTAGTTTCTGACCAACAAACCAAGCCATTTGCCATTGCCCAACAACCTGTATGCATCTTTATCTCAACCACTTATTCCTCCCTAAAAGGAGGTAATCAAGTGTATTGCTTAAAGTTCTTACCACTGGGATGAGTTCTCTTCACCATGTCATTAGGGCCACCCCTGAGTGGAGCTGTGTGTGGAAATGCCCATTTTTGGCTTCCCCTCAGACACCAAGCTCTGGAGTCACCTGACAAATGGCTTAAAGAAGTATTACAAAGATACTTCTAGAAAGTTATTGCCTCCAAAACTCAAAAAGGACCGCCATATACTTCTTTCATAGTGGTAAGAATATAATAACTTGTCTTTTACCATGTAGTGGATGTCCCCCTCCTCCCTAAAATCATTGGACCGCTAAAAATGTTACTGATGGGGCAGGACTCTGATTATTGTATAGTTTCTCTCTCACCTTCTGGCATATGTGTGTCTTACCAGGGGATCCATTATGTTCTTGATACTTCTGTCCACTAGGTTCACTTAGCATAAAGTCATCAACATGGTAGACCAGTGAGCTATTTTACAAAGAGTTAAGATTGTTAATTTTTCTAATAGAGAGTACGGGAGTTAAAATAGCCCTGGGAAAGTCAGTGAATATGATCTGATTTCTTTCTCAAGCGAATATGAACATCTTTCCTGACGAGGATACCACATTCTCTGGATCAGGGTTTGGCAAACTATGGCCCATGGGCCAAATCTGACCTATTATCCATTTTTATAAATAAAGTTTTATTGGAACACAGTTACATCCACTTATTTATGTAATCGTCTGTGCCTGCTTTTGTGCTGCAATGAGATATATGAATAACTGAAACACAGAATATATGGCCTGCAAGTCTAAAGTATTTCCTAAGTGGCCCTTTACAAAAAAAGATTGCTAACTCCAGCTGTAGTTGAAAAACTGCATTAACAAGTGCCAGAAACAGTGTTGACTCTGGCAAAAGATACCATCATATGTAGCACGACAGCTGCAGCTGGTCTACTGTTTGCTTAAGTTCATGATAACTTATTATCACCCTCATGATCCATTTTTTGGAAGCCATATTGACGTGATGAATGAGGATCTGGTGGGGACATCACTCCTACTACTTTTAATACTAATATTTATAACTCCAGCATGATGCAGTATTGTCTCTTATTTACTATCATGGTTAATGGGGATGGTTCTAGAAACTTTGACTTGACTTTTTGTATCATAATGACTGTTTTTCCACTGACCAGAGAGGTTTAGCTCTCGTGATAAGTTTATCTAGTTCGATGGCATGCTCTGAGAACAGGGAAGCAAATGCAGCATGGATCCACAGACTCATAGTACCCCTTGCCAGCTGGACAGGAGCTAGGACTTCATTTCTCACTGTCATCCCTAAGTCCCAACACTAATAGGAGTGGTGATGACATCTGTGTTGACATTTGTCTCAGCTTAGAGCTATGTCCATTAGCTCTCAAAACACTAGGAAATTCCCTTTCCCACCGTTCTGTTTCTCTATTAAATAGTAAATATTGGGGATATGTTTACCATATATACTTGTGATGGAATTTCATGGCCCTCCCTCAGTGGAGCTCAGTTTTTGATTTAATTGTGGACTCTGAATCTGAGGTTTGACTCAGTTCTGGAAACTGGTAGAGGGTTTGTGTTTTTCTGTTGTGGGGTCTGACTTCAGTCTTCTGCTCACCCATTCTTTTTTATTATTATTATTATTTTATTTTATTTTATTTTATTTTGCTTTATAACAAATTTAATCAGTTATACATATACATATGTTCCCATATCCCCTCCCTTTTGCATCTCCCTCCTGCCCTCCCTATCCCACCCCTCCAGGCGGTCACAAAGCACCGAGCTGATCTCCCTGTGCTATGCGGCTGCTTCCCACTAGCTATCTACCTTACGTTTGGTAGTGTATATATGTCCATGCCGCTCTTTCACTTTGTCACAGCTTACCCTTCCCCCTCCCCATATCCTCAAGTCCATTCTCTAGTAGGTCTGTGTCTTTATTCCTGTCTTACCCCTATGTTCTTCATGACATTTTTTTTCCCTTAAATTCCATATATATGTGTCAGCATACAGTATTTGTCTTTCTCTTTCTGACTTACTTCACTCTGTATGACACACTCTAGGTCCATCCACCTCATTACAAATAGCTCAATTTCATTTCTTTTTATGGCTGAGTAATATTCCATTGTATATATGTGCCACATCTTCTTTACCCATTCATCTGATGATGGACACTTAGGTTGTTTCCATCTCCAGGCTATTGTAAATAGGGCTGCTATGAACATTTTGGTACATGTCTCTTTTTGAATTATGGTTTTCTCAGGGTATATGCCCAGTAGTGGGATTGCTGGGTCATATGGTAGTTCTATTTTTAGTTTTTTAAGGAACCTCCATACCATTCTCCATAGTGGCTGTACCAATTCACATTCCCACCAGCAGTGCAAGAGTGTTCCCTTTTTCCACACCCTCTCCAACATTTATTGTTTCTAGATTTTTTGATGATGGCCATTCTGACTGGTGTGAAATGATATCTCATTGTAGTTTTGATTTGCATTTCTCTAATGAGTAAAGATGTTGAGCATCCTTTCATGTGTTTGTTGGCAGTCTGTATATCTTCTGTGGAGAAATGTCTATTTATGTCTTCTGCCCATTTTTGGATTGGGTTGTTTGTTTTTTTGTTATTGAGCTGCATGAGCTGCTTATAAATTTTGGAGATTAATCCTTTGTCAGTTGCTTCATTTGCAAATATTTTCTCCCATTCTGAGGGTTGTCTTTTGGTCTCGTTTATGGTTTCCTTTGCTGTGCAAAAGCTTTTAAGTTTCATTAGGTCCCATGTGTTTATTTTTGTCTTTATTTCCATTTCTCTAGGAGGTGGGTCAAAAAGGATCTTGCTGTGATTTATGTCATAGAGTGTTCTGCCTATGTTTTCCTCTAAGAGTTTGATAGTGTCTGGCCTTACATTTAGGTCTTTAATCCATTTTGCTGCTCACCCATTCTTGATTTATTTTGTGCTTGTTAAAAACCAAGCAATATCCTCACTGAATGTCTCCTCAATTATGTCACCCTTAGGAGCATCATATTCTATAAGTCATTGATGTAGATCCTTCAAGTTTAGGATCCTAGTTGCTGCTTTGACACTGTTGCTTATTAGGGTACTAAAGCCCACCTTATTTACTATCTGGAATACTATCATGCATAGAAATACAAGAGAGCCCAGTTCAATGGCAGCTTCTCATAGCATTAAGCCTTCCTACACAGAACCACCACTGTTTTCTCAACTATGTCACCATCTACCTCGTTAGCACATTCTTTGCTGCTTTAGTGGAGGAAGTGTCTTGGGCCCTCCCAGGGAACACAGCCACCTAGTGGGATCTCTAGTATCAGGTAATAAATCCACTAAAATGTGCTCATCTCTCTGGGCCTCCTGGTCTCTACCTGAGTAATTTCTCAAGGCTGTTCCAGCATCTCCAACAAGTTTACCACAGGCAACCATCATGTCCAAGATTCTGAGAACCATCTCAGCAAACTGATAAAACTGTCTACAGATATCTTTGCCAGGAAATTAAATATTGAGTCATTAGAGACTCAGGAGAGACCCCTCCCACATCAATCATTTCTTCCTGTGTCCAGTCTTATACTTCACCACCCTGCTGGCTGAGAGGACTCGGGGGAAACAGGATCCATCTGAGCTTCTCAAGCATTCAACTAAATGCTCCCAGCCTTGGTCTCACTCCTTCTCCCTCAGGGCCCTCACTTTAGCGTAGGTGACCTGCCAACGTGTGTATTCAGTCTCCTTTGTTTCTCCAAGATCTTTAAGATCTAATGCTAGACAAAATTAATCAGTTCGTGTCCTCAAGCTGCTCAAGAAAAATATCTTTTCAAATGTTGCTACTTGATCATTGGCTGCCTTGAGCCTGTCGTTGTTCTGTAATGAAGGTTTCTAGAGCAGGTAACTTCACAATTCTTCTAGTAACCTTTGCCCTCACATCGTTAAGTGCTACCTCTACCTCATCCCAATCCAGAAGAAATGAGAATTTAAAGAAGTGTGGTGCTACAGCATGCCAGGCCTTGCTATGTCCCCAGGAATATGGTCTCTGTTGTTATCTGACAGCAAGAGGACTGATTCCAGAACATTTTCTTTCGGGGCCACTTCAAGAACTAACTTTCTTAGATTTGTTCCCTCAAAAGCAGACCTAAGAGAAAGACATGCTTGTAAGTATTTCATATGGGAGATGATCCCAGGAAACACACCTGAAGAAGTAAGGACTGTGAATTAAGAGTGAAAGGCCAGTAATGGAGTTGCTATAAAGTGCATTACCTTTGTGGGAAGCTGGGGTTCAATACCACTGGGAACTTTCTGAGCAGCACTGGTCCCACCTGTCCCACCAGAGGATGAGGAGGCCGAGTCGTTTATTCATTGTCCCCCTTTCTCCATTGTTTGAAGATCACCCCCAGGAGATAATTCCTGGATGAAGTGCAACAATTTTCTCTAGTGCCAGGGAAAGCCCTAAGTCAGAGAAGGGTGAGGCAGACACTTAAGGTGAGAAGCTGTCACTGTGTCTGGAGTTGCAGCAAGAGATAAACAAACATAAGGAGGATGTCCTGATATGAGGTGGGGCTCCACCAGTGTTCTGTGTATTTATTGAAATGATGTTGCCACTGCTCAAAGCTTTTTGCAAATCTTCATTTCCACCTGCCCTTAGTGTCTTTGGAATGGGCTTTGCTCAAGGGACCAGAAAGTGCCTCTCATCCGCTGGGAAGAATGGATCTCATTATACCTGAGTTAAGAACTTTTACTTGTATAAAAAGTAAAGGTTTTCCCGCCAAAGCCTCTTCCTAAGTCCATTTGTTTAAAGTGGCCAAGTGACTGACTATTGTCAGGAATATGTAACTCACTTTTACACTGGTGTACAATTGTGTTTTTCACTCTGGAAGCTTTTAAGTTGAAAGTTTACAAGCAGAGAAATCTATCTACCTATTTTTTTATGTGTTTTTCATGTGTGAAGTGGGCTTTCAAGGGCTCAACTTGAATCAAAAAGAAAAAAATGGGAACCCTAAAGTCCCTGGAATATTTCTTACCTTTTAAAAAGGGTTAACTGAGAAAAGTAGGAAAAAGGAAAAATCACAGATATTGATCAATATTCTGTATAAAAAAGTAAAAGAGGGGGCTTCCCTGGTGGCGCAGTGGCTGAGAGTCCGCCTGCCGATGCAGGGGACACGGGTTCATGCCCCGGTCCGGGAAGATCCCACATGCCACGGAGCGGCTGGGCCCGTGAGCCATGGCCGCTGAGCCTGCGCGTCCAGAGCCTGTGCTCTGCAACGGGAGAGGCCACAGCAGTGAGAGGCCCATGTACCGCAAAAAAAAAAAAAAAAAAAAAAAAGTAAAAGAAATAATAAGCCAATTAAAATATAAAACCTAACATATTTTCTGATTTTTTAAAAATTTCCTCCTAACATGAAAAAAATAAAAGTTTGTCCACCTTTTTAAGTTCCCAGCCTTGCACTCATCACTGAAGTGTTTATTATAGGTAGAGAAAACTACACTTTTGAAAGCTTCTTCCTGTCTCTTAAAATGTCACTCCCTAGGGCTTCCCTGGTGGCGCAGTGGTTGAGAGTCCGCCTGCCGATGCAGGGGACACGGGTTCGTGCCTCGGTCCGGGAAGATCCCACATGCTGCGGAGCGGCTGGGTCCGTGAGCCATGGCCGCTGAGCCTGCACGTCCGGAGCCTGTGCTCCGCAACGGGAGAGGCCACAACAGTGAGAGGCCCGCATAGCACACACACACACACACAAAAAAGGCACTCCCTAGAAATACAGTTTCTGGAGTTGCTTTGAGGAGGGAATAGGTGTGCAAGAGCATTACCATCCCGAGTATTTACCGCCATGTTGCCATTTGCAATAATCTCCCAGCTAGATGCTCTATTGTGACTTCTCCTGAACTGAATATAGCCTCTGCACAACAGCAAAAATTATATTCCTCAAATAACTCCCATGTTGGAAACCTGTTTTAACATCCTGTTGCTTCTTCCTTTCAGTATAAAACTGTAACATGGGCACATTAATACTTTCTATTATCAGTGCATCTTTGATTTCATTGTGAGTTTTTAATTAATAGGTCATTAAAATCAATGCTTCTCTGCCTTAGATTCCCATAAACTTTTAAAAGCAATGAGTCTTATCTCTCACTAGAGTTCTTAATGATATCTCTCTTCTAGATAAGTTAATCTTCCTATGTTTTTGTTATGGCTCTCAGTCAGGCAAACTTTCCTCCCACTGGCAATGTCTTTTTCCCTTCTCTCTGTTTATTTAAGCCCTGTGTATCCTTTAATATCCAATTAAAGTGCCATTTTTTAAAAGAAAGTCTTCCCAAATGAAGGACATCATCTGGCAACATGGCCTTTCCCTGAAGTCAAAGCTTTTGGAAATACCCCTCGGAGATTAACTCTATGGCTGCCTTGTTTTACTCTTAAACTCTTGCATTATTTAATGCCACGGTCAAAAAATTCAACAAGCACACATATTAACATATGCCTGGTAGTTTCATATATATTTTATTTAGTCCTACAAAATACACACAAGAAATGTGTGATTATTTTTATCTTTCAAGGGAATAAATTATTTATTAATAGAATAATTAATGTCCCCAAGCCACACAACTGATTAATTTCAGAGAGTTTAAGAGACCCCCAGATCTCTGACTCTAACTATTATGTGCTCTTTTTATATGAAGGCTACCATTTTTTTCCCAATAGATTCTAAGTTACTAAAAAACAGGCCTATTTCTGATGCATTTTTATGATCCACTACACTTTCCCGAGTACCTTGCAAACAACAGAAACAAAGTACATACTTGTTGACTGAAATTCATCAGGCAGCGCTCTCTCCTAGAATATCCACCTTTCTGAACAACCCTTAACTAGCTTCTGTGCATCAGCCAGAAGAAATATCATGTCTCACCTAATTTATTAGACCATGGCTATATACTCCATTTCTCTGAGTCTATGTTCTCCTAATGCACTTTTTCTTGTTGGGTACCTGATCATATAATACCTTGTTACCTGCTTCATATTTCATATGTCAAATATTTTATAAATTGTCATTCTTTCCAGGGCTCTGTCCAAGATACTTAATATCTGAGAAGACTCAGAGGCACAGCTCTTCTTCTTCAAGGTTTTTTCTTAGTCTTTGATTTTTGGCAGTTTGAATATGATACACATAGTGTAGGTTTTTTAGTATTTATTATGCTTGGTGTTCTCTGAGCCTCCTGGATCTGTGGTTTAGTGGCTATCATTAATTCTGAAAAATTCTCAGTCATTATTTCTTCAACTATTTCTTCTATTCCTTTTTATTTTCTTCTCCTGATATTACCAATACAGTTTTTGGACATTCTGTTCCATCTTTTTTATTCTTTTTTCTCTTTACATTTCGATTTTGGAAGTTTCTACTGACATATCTTCAAGTTCATTGATTCTTTCCTCGGCTATGTCCAATCTACTGGTGAGCTCATCAACCATGTTTTTCATTTCTGTTAGAATATTTTTGATTTCTAACATTTTCTTTTGATTCCTAACATTTTCTTTTGATTTTTTCCATGGAGCGCCCATTGTTCTGTTTCCATTACCTTTCTGTTTTTGCATGTTGTTTTCTCTTCCTGTTAGAGCCCTTGGCATAGCAATCATAGTTATTTTAAATTTCTAGTCTAATAATTCTGAATTGTCTGCCATGTATGAACATTCAGCTTTATCAATCTAGAAATTTATAAATTTATTCATTTAGTAACATCAGATTGTTTTTTTTGTCTTTTTATTTTTTTTTTTTTTTAGCCTTTTAGCATGACTTGTAACTTTTTGTTGAAACCAGGCATGATGTAACAGGTAAAAGGAACTGAGGGAGATAGACCTTTAGTGTGAAATTTTCATTTTCCTCTGACTAGGAGTTTGGCTGTTTATATGGTTTGCTGTAGCCTTAGTGTCAGGGGCTAAAATTTTCTCTTGTATCTTTGTTTGTGTCTCTCCTGTTGTTTTTGGGTGTCTCTAGCGACTTCTTACATCAGATCTGAGGCTTGCAGTTTTTTAACTGGAATCTTCTACTGTTTTACAGGAATTCTATTGAAGTGGTGGTAAGGCGGGTGAGGAGGAAAAGCATTCTATAATCCTATGATTAGGTTTGTGTCTTACAGTGAGCTTAAATTGGATATTTCTCTTCCTCCATGTGGAAGTCTAGAGGGGGCTGGAGTTGGGTGTTTTTCTACACCCAGGTCAGTGGGTCAGACTCTGGTAAATTAGCTTCCTTTCGCAACAGGCCTTGTGAAGGAGAACAGAAAGCTCTGGGCATATTTCAAAAGTTACATTTCCCCACTGCCTGCTGGAAGTGCTAGGGAATTATTCTGCAATCTTCACAGTAAGAACCTTGTAAGGCAAAATGTGGGAGCTCCTCTAAGACTGGTCCCCTTTGGAGTTTTTAACTCTCGAGGTAGTCTACACTGAGCCTCCATCCATCAGTCAATTATGGTTTAAAATGTTCTTATTGGTATTGGCTCCAGCTATGGGCTTCTGCTTCTGGGCTTCTGCTTCTGGTAAGCTGTGATTGTCTGTATACATCTGTCTATCTAGTTTTCAGGGCAGCAGTTGGCCCTGTCACCTCCTCAATTCTGATGGATCTAAGAATAGTTGTTGATTTCAGTTTGCTCAGTTTTTTTATTGTTATGAGTGGAAGTGATGACTTGCAGGCTCTTTATATGTCAGACTGGAAACCAGAAGTCATATTTATAAATATTTTGCCAAGTTATTGGATCTTCATTGCTTTCTCATCCACCTCCTATGCCTCTGGAGCAACCAAGACTAAAATGATATGAGTCACATAATCTCAAAAAAAAAAAAAAGGGGGGGGGAGAGGGGAATTGCTGAGAACTAAAGAGGGAAGAAAAAGAGGTGAAAATTGAAAAAGTTAACCTCCTCATTATTCTACTTGAATTGTTAAATTCTATTTCCAGGATGATAAGTTTAAGATGTGGCGTCTAACATCATGCAATTTGTCCAGTGCACCCCAAAACTTAGAGGCCTTGCTCTCAAGAAATTTGTTTAAAAGTTATTTCCTAGAATAGAACAGTGGATACTCTTCTGCCTCTTGAATGAAGGGAGTCTACATTTTTTTTATCATTAACGTTATCTGCTTTACTTAATCACACAATTACTCTTATAAAAATAATCGCACAATTTATTGTACTTTTCTATATTTCTGATACTTTTTTAGTAACGACAACTAGTAGATAAATAAATGAAATTATTTTTATTGAGCAAAGTAAGAGAATAATATGTAAATTTTGATTTTCCACTTTACTGGTGCAAAACAAAATATCAGAACAGTCGGAGTAAATGTCACCGTGCTTTTGGCTTTAGTATCTCTTTCCCCTACATCATCTTTAGGAATGACAGTCTGCTCCCAGTGAATTCCCCCTCACATCTGTAAATATGATCACTGAAATTGAAATTGAAAAAGGAGAGTAAAATCAACCAGAGAACTGACATATAACCTTCCACTAGGGAGAAGTTAATAGCTGTATTTGGGAAATTTTTCTTCAGAAAAAAAAAAAAATACACAAGAGATGATTTGTATAACTAAATTAGATTAAACACAAATATACCATAATGAAAAGAAAAATGTGTAAAGATATCTGAATGAGGGAAAATAAATTTTTATTTAACCCAGTTGGTCTGGGGGATTTTCTGAACCAATTGAGAAGCTCCTATAAGCAGTTTAACCTTTCTTATAACATGTATTTTACGCCCTAGCACTGCTGTTCACATTCTTCAAACACACCCTGACTCTATTCTAGGTGATAAATGCTGCTCATTGTATTTGCAGTGTTTGACATTGTGAACATTTTTCTCCTCTTTGCTTCAGTCCCTTGAGGACCAGGCAAAGACTCCACTATTTCTATACATCATATTATTTTCACCTTCATCTGACAACTGAGTTTTGTTCCACACATATCCTACCAAATGGGAAGGTCGTTACAGTTATGGAATGGCACTTTTAAATTCTGTTTCCACTAGATGCAAAGATGTCTACCTACTTATTTTTCCAATCGAGTTTTTCATTTATCACATTTTTTTTTGTTTTGCTTGGATGGAATTTAGATCTCTATAAATGAAGTTAACAGAATGTTCCCAAAGGAGTAATTATTTTAACCTGTGAGAAGAAACATATCCTATTAGATACCACTTGATCAATTTCTTGAGCCAAAGAGAAATAATCTAGAATGAACTGTAACTAGCTAATTATACTTATCTAATAGAGTGATGAGTGTGATAACCCCATTATTTTAATGGGGTTAGAGCTTTTTTAAAAATAAAAAAATATTAAGTAGCTTCTTAACATTTGGGAAAAGATAATATGTATAATATTTGAAAAATTTGTAGACTTCACTACTGGAGGAAATTAGAAACCAGAAATTTTATCTGTCCACTTAATATTTTCCTGAGTTTCTGGGGATTATTAAACATAATAAAATGCATCTTTTTGAAATGTACTTAGGTAATTTATGTTTTAAGTTGTTAACAAGTTAAGACAATCTGATGACTTTTTCCAAATAGTATATAATGCACAAAAGGACATTTAAAATGAAAGAAAAAGAAACAGAAAGAAGGAAGGGTGAAGAAAAGAAAAACTTCTACTGGAGCAAACCTAAGGGTTACGATTGGGAGGCATACTTTTGGTTGTATTTCCCCACTAAATTGACCTATCAGTCTCAGATTTTTTGGAATAAACCAAAGGCATCTTGAGAGATATTGAAAAGTAAAGCTTGAAAAAGTATGGAGGAAAGAAAATATATTTTTAAAACTATAAATAACATTTTTAAAAGCTATAAATGCCAAATGGCAGTTAAGTGTCAAACATGGCTATCTTTTTGATTAATTTGAACTTAGGAACTCATGGCTTATTTATCAAAGCTAAATGTATAAATTATTCCTTCTTTCATAATTGCTGTAGCCACAAATTATAGACAATGCCAATGACAGAGATATTCAAGTTAGTGATGATATTTGAACTAAGTTATCCAAATAGGGCGAAGGTATCAGAAGGCATGATTTATTTGCTACCAAACTTGTTCTTCAAGCACCTTTATCCTGGATGAAAGAGAAAGAAAACAAACAAACAAACAAACAAAACCAGTACATAAAATAGCAATAATAATTTTTTAAAAAGAAAGAAGACATGGGCTTCCCTGGTGGCGCGGTTGTTGATAGTCCACCTGCCAATGCAGGGGACACGGGTTCGTGCCCCGGTCTGGGAAGATCCCACGTGCCACGGAGCGGCTGGGCCCGTGAGCCATGGCCGCTGAGCCTGCGCGTCAGGAGCCTGTGCTCCGCAACGGGAGAGGCCACAACAGTGAGAGGCCCGCATACAGCAAAAAAAAAAAAAAAAAAAAAAAGAAAGAAGACATTCAAATCCACTGAAAACAAAGAATAAGAAGTATCTATGAGATAGAAACCAGAGGAAACTATTCCTATATCAGAGCTCTTTGGCATAGTAGTAGGAAACACAATGACCACAGTGACCACCAATAGTGGTCATTATATTCTCTGCCAATCTGAAATAAAACACCCTAACTGGAGGTCCACCACTGGAGGCTTACCCCCATTCACCAGTGGTGTGGCCTGGCTGAAATGAATGCTGCACTAACCAACATTTGATAAGCCAGATTGATTTATCCATGGAAATTTCTTTCTGAAATGGTGCTTCTCTGTTCATTTGGCACCTCTATTTCTGTGTTTGTTAGCAGACTACAAATACAAGGTGTACTTTTACCAGCACTGTGTGAAATTTTCCGTTGCTCTTTACTTACACAGTTTGTTGAGTCTTTATTTTTAGCCTTATTTCAAGGGATGCACACATGTATATGGCATTGCATTTTTAGTTTGCATTTTGCTGATGACAAATGACCTTGAACTTTTCTTATATGTTTACCGGTCATTTGGGTACCATCTACCGTGTTTGTATGTTCATGATGCTTGCCTTTTTTTTTTTTTTTTGGTATTGGGTTTTTAGTCATATAGACCTATAGAGTTCTTCCTTTCTTTTTTTTAAAAAAAGTATATTCTGAATGTTAGCACATTAGTCTTTATGTATCAAAAGTGTTTTCCCTACACGTTGGCTTGCCTTTTCACTCTCATATAGGTTCTTAGTATGAACAGAATTTTAATTTTAATTTCCACCAATATATCAATATTTATCTTGATTAATCCTGTTTCTGTCACTTCTGTCATGCTTAAAGTATATTTCCTTATCCCAAGGCCATGAGGATATTCTCCTTCCTATATTATGTCTAGGAGCTTTATTGTTTTACCTGTCACGTTTAGATGTACAATGAACCTGGAACTGATTTTTGTTTATAGTTGAATGTTGAACTTTTTTTTAAAATTGATATTCAATGAAAAGGACTTTTATGGTCTTTTTAGTATAACTTTAGACTACTTGTCTTTGTGTTAATACAATGATATTTTATTTATTATAGCTCTTTAATAAGTTAATATCTGGTAGATATTTTCCACCTAACTTGTTTTCTTTCAGAGTGTCTTGGCTCTTGGCTTTTCATATTTCCATACAAAGGTTAGGAGCTCCTTGTTAATTATCATAAAAATATTTTTCTGGGACTTCAGTTGTGAGTGGTTTTTTTTGTTTGTTTGGTTTTTTTGCGGTACACGGGCCTCCCACTGTTGTGGCCCCTCCCGTTGCGGAGCACAGGCTCCGGACGCGCAGGCTCAGCGACCATGGCTCATGGGCCCAGCCGCTCCGCGGCATGTGGGATCTTCTCGAACTGGGGCACGAACCCGTGTCCCCTGCATCGGCAGGCGGACTCTCAACCACTGCACCACTAGGGAAGCCCTGTGAGTGTTTTTTTAACCTTTGGACTAATTTGGGGAAAAATTATATTTTCAGGATAGTAAATCTTGTAATCCATAAACATGATGTGTCTCTATTAATTTAGGATTTTTCAATTTCTTACTGCAGTGTTTTGTATTCTTTGGTGTGTAAGTCCTGAACTTTTTTCAATTGATTTATAGCTAGATATTTGATATATTGATGTATTATTAAATTGTACCTTTGAAATTTTTATGTTCCTAATGATTGATTCTAATAAATAGGAAAATTTATTTTTGTAAATTGAAGTTATATCAAGAACACTCCTGAACCCTCTTACAAATAATAATTAATCCTTATTTGGGAGGTATATTACAATATTTCACTGTGATTGTGTTTTGTCTGTAGCTCTTTTATTCAGTCCCTATTTTTTTATACTTTCTGAGGCTGAGTTATTAACAGCATAAGAAGTTAGGATTTTTATAATACACTAGTGAATTAAAACTCTCACCCACCACTATAAAATATCTCTCTGTATTCTGTGTTTTCTTTGGAGTCTGTTTTATGAAATAGTAATATAACTACTGCATCTTTCTTTTGGTTAGTTTTTGTCAGTTGTTTTTTCTCATTCTTTTACACTTTACATTTCTCTGCTTTATATTTAAGGTGTATCTCTCCAAAGCAGCATATATTTGGTCTTTTAAAAATTCCAATCTAGCATTCTTAATTGCAATATTTAATTTGTTCTCATTTATTTACATTTAATATAATTATTGATATATTTGGGTTTAAATTTACCATGTTACTATTTTTTTCTATTTGTATTGCCTTTTTGTATATTTTCTTTTTTTCTTTTCAGCTTTTTGTTTAAACTATGTATTTTTAACAATTTTGTTTTCCCCTTCCATTACCATAGTTATTACATATTTCTTTACCTTTTTTTTTTTTTTTGCTGTTTGGTACACGGGCCTCTCACTGTTGTGGCCTCTCCCGTTGCAGAGCACAGGCTCCGACACGCAGGCTCAGCAGCCATGGCTCACGGGCCCAGCCGCTCTGCGGCATGTGGGATCTTCCCGGACCAGGGCATGAACCCGTGTCCCCTGCTTCGGCAGGTGGACTCTCAACCACTGCGCCACCAGGGAAGCCCTCTTTACCATTTTAATAGTGAGTAGACTACTTGAATCATATTTCATATCCACTAGCACCTATGCTACTACAGTCATATTATCTTCATTCTGTTTTCAAAATGTTTTTTTTTAGCTCAAAATTAATGATTATTATAGTCTGGATAGTCAGTATTGATTTATATTTACTCACTTATTTACTATTTCCTTGCTTTTCATTCCTACAAACAGCTCTGCTGGTGCCAGTTATCAGTTCCTTGCCTCTCAGCTCCAACTCCATTCATCATTGCCTGTTCTGTGGCCATGGAGGTGGACTTTGTAAATGTGGCTTTGCAAGCTGATGTGATGCTACACTTTGTCAGCAGAGAGTGCAGAGCGGACAGTGAGGAACAGATAGTGTTCTCTTCCTGGTTCCAAGGTGCCCTTATCACCAGCATTTGCCTCGTGCAGATCTTCTAGTGCTTGTCTCCTGCAGCAAGCGCAGCTTCTCCCCTACCCATCTCCCCCAGCACCCCATTGAGTGACGTCACAGGAGAGTGTTGCTGGTGAACACCTCTCTGCTAATGACTCCCCCCCCTCTGATGGCTTAGCTGTGACACCTCCCTCTGAACAGCTTCCCCCAACATTCCTGACGGTAGATTTCTAGCCAGTTTCACTAGCACTAAACCACAAAAACTTGACTACCTGTGAGCCAAAGCCTCACCCTCTCTAGTGAGGCTTTGATCTCAGTACGGGGAGGAGGGTCTCTTACTTGCTACTCTATAGTAGCTGCTCCTTATATCTGCTCTGTCTTTTTAAAAATTCTCTTTACTTCTTCTTAGCCAACTTCTTGTGTCCCCAATCCCCATTGCCATTAATTATTACTTATATTTAACATTCTCTATTCAAATTATTAAGTAGTTTCTGTGTCTCAGAACTGATTGATAACTGACTTTCTATCTGTGATCTTTCTTTAAAATATTTTTAAGAACAAGTGTTTTGGTTTTTAGAGGAGTTTTAGGTTCACAGCAAAATTGAGCAGTAAGTACAGAGCTTTCCCATGCACTGCCCCCTCCCACACATGCATAGCCTTCCACATTAATCTCCCACACTAGTACATTTGTTATAGTGGATGAACTGACATTGACACATTGTTATCACCTGAAATCAACAGTTTACATCTGGGTTCACTCTTGATGTTGTACATTCTATGGGTTTTGACAAACACGTGAGGACGTGTATCTAACTCTGTAGAGTCACACAGAATAGTTTAACTGTCCTAAAAATTTCCTGTGCTCTGCCTATTTATTCTTACCTTCCCCCAAATCCCTGGTAACCACTGATCTCTTTACTGTCTCCATAGTTTTGCCTTTTCCAGAATGTCATATAGTTGGAATCATACTGTATGTAGCCTTTTCAGATTGGCTTCTTCCACTTGGCCATATAAATTTAAGATTCCTCCACATCTTTTTGTAGTTTGATAGCTCATTTATTTTTAGTACTAAATACAATTCCATGTCTGGATTTACCATTGTTTCCAAGATTCCAAGGGCAGATACTGCGAACCTAGAATAAGGAAGGCAGGAGACTTAACGATGATCTGCATCCGCCCACTAATAACTTGCACCTTTATTTTTTGTTGTTGTCACAAAGCCTTATATCCATGATGATTATCTAAAAACTGAAGGTAGTAGCCTGTCTTCATCAGTTTTCCTTGACTCTCCTCTGTTATGCATCCTATTATCCTCTCAGTAGTTTTAATTTATAATGGTTTTCCACTTTTACCTTGGTTTGGAAATATTGAAACTTTTATGGCAGAAATAGAATATAATTGTTCTCAATGAACATAGTAAACAGTAAGAATAGAGAATGATACAAAATAGTCCATAGATGAAAGAAGACAGAAACAAAACAAAGATTGCCACCTCAAATCCTGAAGGCAGATACGGTCCAGCCTTTGTAATATATGCAATACCTTGAGCATGTTTCATGAATTTTGTTATGACAGTAACCTCCTAAGTGCACAGGGTCTATGTTTTATGCATTCTTTGTTTAGTTATTCATATCATATTTTATGGCTAAACTCACTTCCTCTTAGATTAAAAATAAACCTTCTTCAAATGAAAGAGTATTAAATCTTTATTTTTCAGCAGTTTGTACCTATTAGCATATTTGAAATGAAAGAAAACAGTGAGTTCCTTCCTTTGCTGTTGTAAAAGGTAATTAGATTATTTGCTAAGAAATTACTTTTCAGAATTAACTCTCTTCGTGGTTATTATTTTTCCCTTCGGCAGGACTTAAGTGATTTAATGCACTTCCCGATACCTTTGGCAACCATATAAAAATTCCATGGTGGGATGAGTCAATGTTTGCACAAGTAAAACTTTGGAAACTACAGAGACAGAATAGATGAATTTCTGAAAAGTGAAATTCTAGGAAAAATCTTCCTCTTAACTTATCTTTCTTATTCATATAAGAAAGTGCTACAATTTTCTGCTGCAGTGCAACAGGAAGTAGATTTCCATTAGCTTTCTAAACTGCAAGTGTGTTGCCCTGTGTATGGGGACAGTGACAGAACAGTATCGGTGTGTTTGTAGCGAAGCTGAATCAGGGCAGCCACTGTGTGCTGTGCCATCTTGCTCTTCCCCGGCTGCCAAAGTGTGAATATAAAGTATAAAATTTATTCTTATAAAAATCTCAAACTTATATACACTGTGTGTGTGTGGGGGGGTTGTTAAAATAAATTGCCACTGGGTCTTTCACACGGAGCCTTTTTTTTTTTTTTGCGGTACGCGGGCCTCTCACTGTTGTGGCCTCTCCCGTTGCGGAGCACAGGCTCCGGACGCGCAGGCTCAGCGGCCATGGCTCACGGGCTCAGTTGCTCCGCGGCATGTGGGATCTTCCCGGACCGGGGCACGAACCCGTGTCCCCTGTATCGGCAGGCGGACTCTCAACCACTGCGCCACCAGGGAAGCCCACGGAGCCTTTTTGACCCGACCATCTTTTGTCCTTTCTGTCTCCCAGACATATAAGTCCCTTGAAGAGGTGCCAGTGTCATAAGCACTGGCACCTCTTTGTTTGAATCTGACTCCTAATCCCGTTTCAACCACTATCCCCTTAAAGTAGTTAAAACAGGAGTGGATGTTTAAAATAATTTTTAGTGTAAAATTGACTTGAAAAAGTCAATTTCTGCTTTTCAGTTCAGACATTCATTTATTCATTGAAACTTTTTTCAATTTCTACTATGTATAAGACCCTATGTTGGATACAAAGGTAAATAAACCATAGTTAGAACCTTCAATGAGACTCTTATGTAGGGAGGATAACAGAATGTAATATAAACATAAATTTGTGCAGAGGATAATTGCATCAGAATGTGATCTATGTGTTTTTAGAATTTAGAGCATTTCCAACATTCAAGACTTGAAATGTGAAAAGGGGGGAGATCACTTTATTTACCTTGACAAATCTCTAATATTTCTACAAAAGAAAAGAGATTGGGAGGCTCGAAGAGGACTGCACAATTTTCAGTTCAGAGTCAGGGAGTAGTTAGCAAAGAGTAGTGTTGAGATGTGGCTGGAAAAGAATTCTGCCAGTACACAGAAAGACAAAAACCAAGAGGTGTTGAGTATGCCAGACAAAAAAATTTTCTTGGCAATAAAATAAAAGAGCCTCCCTGTTCTAAGTAAGTACTATGAACCTTGAGCATAGTGGATTTTAAGCCAATATTGTATTAATTGGATAAATGTCTTATTTCATTTAGTTTCCCAAGCAATTAAATCAATTAAGAATATTCCTCAAAAAACTAAAAAATAGGGCCTCCCTGGTGGCGCAGGTGGTTGAGGGTCCGCCTGCCGATGCAGGGGATGCGGGTTCGTGCCCCGGTCTGGGAGGATCCCGTGTGCCGCGGGGCGGCTGGGCCCGTGGGCCATGGCCGCTGGGCCTGCGCGTCCGGAGCCTGCGCGTCTGGAGCCTGTGCTCCACGACGGGGGAGGCCGCAGCAGTGAGAGGCCCGCATACCGCAAAAAAAAAAAAAAAAAAAAAAAAACTAAAAAATAGAACTATTATATGACCCAGCAACTCCACTCCTGGGTGTATATTAGAAGAAAACAAAAACAGTAATTCAAAAAGATACATGCACCCCAATGTTCATAACAGCATTACTTACAATTGCCAAGGTATGGAAGCAACCTAAGTGTCCCATCAACAGATGAATGGATAAAGAAGATGTGGTGTGTGTGTGTGTGTCTGTGTGCGTGTGTATACACACACACAGACACATACACACAATGGAATATTAGCCGTAAAAAAGAATAAAATTTTGCCATTTGCAACAACATGGATGGAATGGGATGGTTTTATGCTTAGTGAAATAAGTCAGACAGAGAAAGACAAATACTCTATGTTATCACCTATATGTTCAGTCTAAAAATTGACACCAAGAATGTATCTAACAAAACAGAAACAGACTCACAAATATAGAGAACAAACTAGTGGTTTTCGGTAGGGAGAGGGATGGGAGGAGGAGCAATATAGTGGTAAGGGATTAAGAGGTACAACTACTAGGTATAAAATGAATAAGATACAAGGACATATTGTACAGCACAGGGAGTATAGCCAATATTTTATAATAACTTTAAATGGAGTATAATGTATAAAAATACTAAATCACTATGTTGTATATCTGAAACTAATGTAGTATTGTAAATCAACTATGCTTGAATTTTTAAAATCTAAAAAATAAATGAAGTAGGAATACCTATTTTCATTTTACAAATGAGAAGATTTATGAGTAAACAGCAGTTCGCAACTTGGGCAAGTCCACAGGACAGTATGTTTTGGAGCAGAGGTTTTAAGTCGGCTTCACTGTGCTCCAGTTTCTATGCTTATAACCACTCTGCACTCTTGTGTACTCCAGGAAGGTAATTCAAGTGCCATAATACTTACAAGCTCAAAGCCATACTTGTCACTAAAGAACTAAAGTGTAAAGCAGAAAAACCAGTTGAGAGAAATGATGTACCAAAGTCAGCACTGGATCTACTACAAGAATGATTTGGGACTTCCCTGGTGGCACCGTAGTTGTGAATCCACCTGCCAATTCAGGGGATGCCAGTTTGAGCCCTGGTCTGGGAAGATCCCACATGCCGTGGAGCAGCTAAGCCCATGCACCACAACTACTGAGCCTGCGCTCTAGAGCCCACAAGCCACAACTACTGAAGTCTGCACACCTGGAGCCTGTGCTCCGCAACAAGAGAAGCCACTGAAAGGAGAGGCCTGTGCACCACAATGAAGAGTAGCTCCCACTCACTGCAACTAGGGAAAGCCCACGCGTAGCAAAGCAGAAAAATAAATAAACTTAAAAAAATTGTTTTTTAAGAATTAAGAAAAAAATGAATGATTTAATGCAGACTTGGTAACTCACCTGATACATCTAAACTCTGGGGTAGGAACAATAAGCTGGATAGGTAATTAGAGCAGTCATAATTGTTACCAAAAAATTTCAGACTATCTTCATTAAGTGAATTAATTTGTATAGAAATAAAAGTTTGCATTATTATTCTGTCAAGAGTTCCCTTGTCTGCTCTGGTCTAGCTATCCTTAACTGATCTGTTAGAATTCATCTGGTCTAGGTAAATGTATTAATTTATCCTGACTCATGATTCTCAAAAGACAATAAAAGAATAAACTGAGATAGGTGGAATCCACATTTTAAATTAAAAAAAATAGACACTGCTACTTAAACAGTTAAATATTTACATATAAACACATAAGTATATACCATATATAAAGATATTATAAAAATGAGATGTTCTCATAAACAAATGTACAAGCATCTCAATATAGACATCCTGAGACACCAACCACCCCAATCTGGATGTGGTTCATTTTAACTGAGTTACTAATCACTCAGTACAACATATACGTCATTCTGCTGACATAGTTCAAGTATGTTTTAAGTTAAATAGAAGTATGCATATTTTGTGTTAAACAAGCTACCCAATGAACTGTACAACTGGGAAAAGCTCTTTTTAGGTCTAAACACTCAGCTTATGAATGAAGTACTGAAATACAAACGAACACACCCTATCCTGACATCCCCACCTTCACCATGTGAAAAAAACATGATACTTCAGGGCTTCCCTGGTGGCGCAGTGGTTAAGAATCCACCTGCCAATGCAGGGAACACCGGCTCAAGCCCTGGTCTGGGAAGATCCCACATGCCGCAGAGCAACTAAGCCCGTGTGCCACAACTACTGAGCCTGTGCTCTAGAGCCCGCAAGCCGCAACTACTGAGCCTGTGTGCCACAACTACTGAAGCCCGCGTGCCTAGAGCCTGTGCTCCGCAACAAGAGAAGCCACCGCAATGAGAAGCCCGTGCACTGCAACGAAGGGTAACCCCTGCTCTCCACAACTAGAGGAAGCCCACGTGAAGCAATGAAGACCCAACGCAGCCAAAAGTAAATTTTAAAAAAGACAAAACAAAAAATACTTGATACTTCAGTAAATAATATTTTTTTAATTTCTAAATAAATATATTCTATGTATTCATTCATGCAATTGATATTCACTTAGTGTCAGTGTGAGTCAGGCAGTATGACAGGCTTTTCATGTATATTATATCATTTAAATGTCATTCATTTTAAAATTATAAAATTGAAATTGCAGTATCCCCACACTACCTATGGCCAGGGAACGCAGTTGATGTGATTAGTCCTTGGGGAGGGTGTCCTTCCAGAAAGGAGGTGGTACTTCTTTGGGACAGAGCCCTTTGCACCCTTCCCTTCGTCCTCCTCTTCTTTCGGTTGGGCAAGTAGACATCAGGCCTAGGGTGGAGGCAGTACGTTGCAACCATGGGGACAAAGGCATACGAGAAGAACATCAAGCAAAAAGATAAAAGGAGCCTAGGGCTTCCCTGGTGGCACAGTGGTTGAGAGTCCGCCTGCTGATGCAGGGGACACGGGTTCATGCCCCGGTCTGGGAAGATCCCACGTGCCACGGAGCTGCTGGGCCCGTGAGCCATGGCCGCTGAGCCTGCGCGTCTGGAGCCTGTGCTCTGCAATGGGAGAGGCCACAACGGTGAGAGGCCCGCGTACCGCAAAAAAAAAAAAATAACAAAATAACAAAAAAAAAGGAGCCTAGCCTACAGATGTTCTATTCAGCCTCCAGACCAGCCCTCGCCTGCTTATTAAGACAGAAAAAGGAAGCTGACTTAGCCAGTGCTCATTTTTGACAAATAAGATTACACAGATAGAAGGTGAAAGGCTAGGACAAAACATAGGTGTGAGCAACTCCCAACACTAGTTATGTTTTTCCATTTTGACAAACTGTGTTCATATCCTTCAGGAACTCAGATTTCATGGAAAAAGAGGCAAGTAAACAGCTAGAGTGATGGTGGCTAGGATATTACTACTAGAATTACTATAAGCAGAGTTTCATAAACACTTTTTTCCGACATATGATTCTTTTCTACAGGCTCCTGGATTTTGCAGAACTAACCTTAGAAGAATTCCTTTACTCTTCCACCATCTCTTAACCCCTTACTCATCCTCCTAGAGTGTGTGTCTCATACTGGATGAGACCAAATTTTGGTCACAGGGTAAAGAAAGAAAATGTTCAGAAAGGTCAGAAAAAACATAGGCCTTTACCTGAAAGATATTTGCTTACTAAATTCATGTTTGTTTGTTTGTTTTTTATATTTGTTTTCAGAGATCATAGAATTATTTTAAAAGTTAATAATTTTAGTGTACATTAAGTAGTTGTTCAGAAGTTCAGATAGTATCATGAAGCTGCTTATAAAACAGTTTTTACTATGTGTTAATCTCCAAAGGACAATTACAGTAGATGTTTCTAGAAATGGCCACTGCTTTCTGGTTTAGGTTCATTCCATAGCACCAATAGTAGCTTCTAATTGACATTTTACTTTTCTGCTTCAAGCTAAAGATGGGTGTGTATATGTGTGATATGAAAAGCAAGTGTTTTCCCAGTATTCTTTTTCAAATCAAATCAGAGTTGGGTTCCACCCTGAAAAGGTGTGTGTCTATTCTTTATTTGTGGTGGTTTTGTTCTGTCTCTAATTGCGACCTGACCTAAAGGTTTTGCATCCTGGAGTCATTAAGCATGGCAGCAGGCAATTGGCAATTGGAATTTCAATATATCTGTCTTGTCTGGAGGCTTATAGGAATTTTTGGTAAAACAATAGTAAAGTGATTAGCTTAGACAGCACTTTACACTGACATCTGTCTTGGGAATTCTAAATGTAAATATTAAAATGAGGGTCACATATAAGATTGTATTTTAATTATGAAACCATAATCAACTGTGAGTCTGATGCCTGTTGAAATTATGGTTTAAAAGATACTTATAAAAATGCCCTTTAATATTCATTTCTAGCATTAATCATTGTCTAACAGATTTTAAAACATGGCGGAAGATACTTGATCTGATGAAGTAACTAAAAATTAAGTCTGTTCTTAAATAAATAGGACACTATGGCAATATATTTGGATAAGGGTGATTCTATAGATAAGATCATTAAACTGTCTTTTATTAATAGTAACCTTCTTTAGCATTTGCAAAGTATGCTTCCTTCAAGAGGCTTAAAATGCTTTTTAAAAATCTTTGTAGTGTTTCACAGTAACTCTGTGAAAAATGAAACAGATCTCCTCTCTAAAAATGTCATTGCAAAAAAGAATTTTCTCTTTGGGAATAAATGACCTAACATTGAATAAATAGTCCCCAAAAATCTATTGCTTCCTTTGTCTGCAGCAAAGTGTACAGTCAGATCAATGTCCCATTGAACTTTGCACTGGTGTGCAATCATCTGATGTATTTCGTCAATTTGGGGCATAACATTTTAAAAATAAGTAGTCGATCATGTCTAATTTATCAGTTTATGTATCCCCAACACTTCTTATATGTTCATGATATATAATAGTTGTTCAATAAATATTTGATAGCTGGATTAGTATCAGCTGATGACTATATAAATATCATGAAAGGTGTGCACATAAAGGGGTTTAGAGGTTTAAAGACATTTATTCGTGTTTTCATTGTTGTGTAACAAACTACCACAAACTTATCAGTGGGTCTGGATTCTGTGTAGGGTTCACCTGAGTTCTCTGCTCAGTGTCTCATGGCTGAAATCAAGGTATTGGCCTGGTTGTGTAACTACTGGAGTGACTATTCCATCATAGTTTGCTATATAACATAACCCAACCAAGGGAGTGAGTACCCATCATATGCACAGGTTACACCCACATTCAAGGGTTCATGGTTTTATAAGACGTGTACACCAGGGGCAAGAGTCTTGGGGGCCATCTTAGAATTCTGGCTTCCACAATAAATAAGGGCACACACACATACACATACACACACCACACACACGGAGGCAAAATCAAGGAAAACAGTCATTTAAATATTACTCTTTCTTCACTGTTATCTGCTTTTAGGAATGGGAGTAAGGAAAGAGGATGGACGGTTCTTTTCTACCTATAGTTCAGCTATTTGGAAATCGACCTGTTTCATGGAACAAGAGCTAACATGTATTGAGTGCTTATTGTGTATCAAACATTTGTCTAAATTCTTTTGATGCATTAGCTCATTTAGTCCTCCAGAAACTGTAAGGGAGGGACATTATTATCGCCTCCTATATACTTGGAAAACAGTCACGAAGCGGTTGTTTGTCAGAGTCAAAACACCGGTAAGTGGCAAGGATAGACTACTATGCTTAACACATATTATACCCTCGGTAAATGTAGTTAGTGGGACTTCCCTGGCGATCCAGTGGTTAGAACTTCGTGCTTCCACTGCAGGGGGCCCAGGTTTGATCCCTGGTTGGGGAACTAAGATCCCCACAAGCCGCATAGCACAGCCAAAAAAAAAATGTAGTTAGTAATTTGATTATTATTTAGGATTATTAGAGAAGAAAATAGTATAGGAAAAACCAAAAGGACGTGAATACATACATTTACTTAACTAGCATTGTTACCGTTTTCTGTTAGAACCTCTTTGGAAGAGTACCCATGCTAGAGAGGTATAAAATCAAATTAGGAAAGAACTTCTCATTCACAGTAGCTTCTGTTTAGTAGTGCTGTCCGACTTCTCAGTATATTGACTAAGAAAACCCAGGAAAGAAAAAAAGACAAAATCTTAAAATGACCATACAAACTAAAACAGAAGCAAACTACCACTGGGTAAAATCTCCACAACAAACTACCAAGAATCTGGACTCCATGTTGGGATTGCTGTCTCAGGTCAGGGTGGCTGTGAAAGAGAGGAAGCTTCAGGAGACATAGAGAGATTGTAAGAGGTTTCACACCCAAATGCTCCAGGAAGAAATCTGGGACCAGGGTATGCCATGCAATTTGCTTTTTTAAGGCATTATAGCAACTCAGCTCAGCAGAGAAACAGGATCATGTCTCTGAATTAATATTTTGCAGGATCCATCATAAAATTTCAAAAAACTCTCTTACATGCTCAATAGGGTTCAAGAAAAGCAGACTTCCTTATCAAGAAATGTAAAGAGTTATTAGTTATTTTGATTTAAAGGGAAGAGGGTAGGGATCAGTTGATTGACCCTGAGAGAGATCATAATTCTATGACACTTTTATTAAAATAATTTGATTTTTAGATAAACAACAGATGAACAGATGTCTACCACACTATTGTGAATAAGAGTACAATTTGAATAAGAATCCTGTTCAAATAGATAAACATGGAGCATAGCCAATGAATAAACACGTGTTGGTTGCCATGGTTAAAAAAATGCTAGTGTTAAGTTTGGTGAGATGCAAAGAGGTAATCAGCGTAAAGATAAAACTGGCTTAGAATTACTTGACTAGTAGAACGGCACAGAGAATTGTATTAAGAGTTGACAAACTTAGCACTGATAAACATATTCTAAAGCCAATGAACATATGAAGGAGGCAATACAAAGGACTGCTAATTCTAAGAATTTGTTACTCTACAGGATTGTCTCTTTAAAAGTCTCTCAGGATGAGAGTGTGTTAGTTGAAATCATCAAAAAATGTTGGTTGTAATTGTTGAGCTATTTTCTCTGATAATTACTCTTTTAGCCCTGAGGTTGGTTTTAAAAGCTTGAATTAGGAATATTTCATGTTGTATTATTTTCATATTCCTTATGCATACCTCATGCAAATTAACTTTCTTATAGCCTCATACTGACCTTTACCTCATTGAAGGAAATTAAATTGTAAAATGAATCTTCTTAGGAAAATCATTTTCAGAAAGTATTTCTTCCTCTATGTTGTTGAAGTTTGAGATACTTTTAGCATGCCAAGTCATCTATCTTATTATATAATGAAATAAAAATTGAGACAATTGGCAAAAAATTAAAACATTTTGTCTCAGGATGAAAATGAAACAGCAACTCTTAAAATATTGGAATATAGTAGAAAAGAAAAAAGTGCTGGCAACAATTAGCTCTGAATATTCTCAGAATTTGAGGGTGCTTTTCATACCATATATTGGCATATTTGACATTTTTCTCAGGCTGTTTGAAATCGGTGAAACACATATAAAGACAAAGACATTTTGAGTCTGTAAATATCTGAAAATCCTCAATTTGTACTTCTAAAATATATTCACATATTAAGAAACAAAAAGACCTTAAATACCTAGAAATGAAAAACGTGCTTTTGCATGTAGTAGTTACGAATAATAAACTATTTTCAGTTTTATCTAAGAGTGCTTTTGGATTAGTTTTTTTTTTTTTTTTTTTTTTTTTTTTTTTCTTTTTGCGGTATGCGGGCCTCTCACTGTTGTGGCCTCTCCCGTTGCGGAGCACAGGCTCCGGATGCGCAGCCCCAGCGGCCATGGCTCACGGGCCCAGCCGCTCCACGGCATATGGGATCCTCCCAGACCGGGGCACGAACCCGTATCCCCTGCATCGGCAGGCGGACTCTTAACCACTGCGCCACCAGGGAGGCCCTGGATTAGTTTTTTAATCTCTGATGATTTCTGAGGAAAATAAAACTGCAAGTTGTGTATTTTCTGTGCACAAAGTCTCAGTTGCCTCCTAAAATTCACAAATATAACCTTATGATGCCTGGTGGCACTAATGTCTTGTATACTAAAGAAGAAGGAGGAAAAACTTTGGGTTTCCCATGCACCATTTATTTTAAATTCACATTGCATCTTATTTTCAAACTCTGAAATCATATTACATGGACTTTACTTCCTTTATCTAAACATCCTGATTCAATTTTCAATTTAAAGTGCTTTTGAATGTAATGTCATGCATGGAATCAAAAATAGAAGTATTGGTGTTTTATTTTCGTACCCAGGAATAGTTTTGTTTTTAAGCCAGGTTTAAAGGAAACAGACCTATAAAGAGAGCTTATAGATTTCAGAATAATCTCAATAACCAATTACTTAGTTTAGGAAGATGAAGTCTAGGAGATAAAATAGCCAATCTATAAAACCCCATGAGTCCCAATTTTTTTTTTTTTAGAAATTTTTATTTTAAAAAAGTAGAAGAAAGAATCATAACATATAAAGTAGTAAGATTGTGAAGCTGTTGACCTCAGGGTTTGTAAAACAAAAAATATAAGTAGATTCGATGATTGTTTAATAAAGTCTATGATTCAGTTACATATAACATGTTAATACATGCACAGAAGTCTTTCCTATTTGAGAATGTTTTCATGGAGCTTAACTATCTGTTTCTCCCAGAACCTCCTTCTTTCCCATTTCTGTCTAAGCCTACTTTTCCTTCTGTGTGATTCATTGTTTTTCTATGATGTTAAACGTTCCTTTACTTTATGTAACATGATTAGAGGTTTTAAAAGGATATATTCATCAAAAACTTTCAAATGTATGATTGTGATTTTACATTTGGTATCTTTTTTTTTTTTTCGGTATGCGGGCCTCTCACTGTTGTGGCCTCCCCCGTTGCGGAGCACAGGCTCCGGACGCGCAGGCTCCGGTCGCGCAGGCTCAGCGGCCATGGCTCACGGGCCCAGCCGCTCCGCGGCATATGGGATCCTCCCAGACCGGGGCACGAACCCGTATCCCCTGCATCGGCAGGCGGACTCTCAACCACTTGCGCCACCAGGGAGGCCCTACATTTGGTATCTTGAGACTTTAATTTTTTTTCTTGTTAATGTGAAGTCTGGTCTGAAGCATCCTTTGAAGAGACTTGAGCAAACAACTCATTTTATATCTTTGCTAAAGACTCAGTCTTATGACATGGAAGAGAAAAATTAATCTCTGTGATCAAAGTTTATAATTTAAATTTTTACTTTGTATACTATTAATTTTAACCAGTAGTAGTCATTCCAGCATTTATTCTATAGATGTATTGGAATCTTGGAAGTAAACCTGCGTGGCATATATAAAGTAGTAAAAAGAAACAATGGACATTTTAAAATAAAACACAAGAATAAACCAGTAGCTCTAATTAGGTTTTATAAAAATTACTCAACCAAATATCTAAAAATTAAGGTAGTTCTATTTAAAAGTGAATTTAAGAGATCAACTCATTTACTATATGACACATATCCTAAGTATTAAAGCCAAAGACAGAAGTATATAAACTTAATATTTTACAATTGAGTAGTTATTAAATTAAATACACAATTTTAATATGAAAAATATTATTAAGTATCTCAGTACTTCCAAAAATCAGGAAGTTAAGAAATGACTAGAATTTAAATACTGATAAGAATTATGACTAACAAATTCAGATACTATGCCAATAAACATAATTAATTTACTTCATTTCTTCCATAAAATAAAATTCTTTGAACTTTCATTGCTTTGAAAATTACCATTCAATTAAATTGTAATATCTTTAGCATTTTACAAGTAAAATTAAATAAAAAACAATTGAATTTAATATAGTTTGCATTTCTTTGAACAATTATGGCTGTGTATATATATATTCACTAACACACATATTTATAATATCAGCAAAAATAAATTTGAAGGAAAGAATCTAGTTTCATGTTGAGCTCTGATTAAGGTTTAATTTCCAGTAAAACAAACAAGATAACTTTTCGACAGTTTGTGTTTTATCTGAAGAGAATCTTGATACTTAGGAGGCATTAAGGAATTATTATTGATGAGATGAATAAATAAACAATAATGGTTGATATCTGAGTCATTTTTCACTCAAATTCTTTATTATTGCTCTAAATTATTCTAGAGATGACTTCATTATTCTGACTTTTAAAATGTGAAAGATTGATGGAACATGATCTCTAAATCTCCTTTCAGCACTAGTGTTCAGTGATGAAGTAAAATGTAAGAAATCTGCTGTCTAAAGCAGGTTCCCAGTAATGAACTGGATTCCCCTTTTCAGAACAATGTCATGCTTGAATAGAAAATTTCAAATCTTGCTAATTTTTTCTTATTCAAGAGCATCCCACAGTGTTTTACTTGTAATAAAATACTGCCTTTTAGGAGCCATTATTACATTCATCGTGTCTTTGTCTTAATGCAGGTTAAATGATATCTTTTCTTTTTTTAGGCAGATACTCACAGTTGCTGGAATAAACAATCAGTATTTGCAATATTCAGGGATTAAAAATTCTTTTCACACACTTTTTTAAAGACCTCAAATTACTATTTTATTGATTTTTCTCTAATACTTTTAATTTGATGTTTATAACCTTAATTTTCTAATCAAAAACCTTTGCAAAGTGTAAATATTGTCATACTATATTACCCCAAACATTTGCCTAAGGACTTCCTTCAGTGAGGGAAAAATAGTGAAATTGAGTGACAGAGAAAATACACTTAACCCAGTAGACTGAAGAATAATTATAATTATTATTTATCTTTTAAAATATCTTTAAAAGTTTCTTTTAAAAATCAAACTATATGTGTATATATCTATATATGTATACACATATCATCTATCTATCTATCTATCTATCTATCTCACCCTGAAATCTTATTTTACAAATTCTTGGCAAAATAGCCACCTAGAGGAAAAAAACAAACAAAAAACAGAATAGAAGAAAATATACCTGAAATTGGCTAGCAAAAATAAATTAATGGATCAAGTTGCAAAGTTACTGTTTCCTTCATGATGCTATGATTTTTTAGAGAATGTGTATATTACATTTCATAATAGATATGCTTATGAATAATATAGATAAATAAAATTTTATGGATTGAACCATGATTTTTCAATGAATTTACTTCATAGTTTGAGGTATCATGTATCTGGTTTTGGGGTGATATTCATTTATCTGTGTCTTTTAACACTCTGCTTTTCAGTTTTCTACCCAAAATTTACTTCCAAAGACTCTATGTGAAATAATTTTCTGTGAATAATGCCTAAATACATTTCTGGGAGCTCCTACTTAAAGGAAGCCTGTAATGAATCACATTATGATGTGAATGATGCCCATTTTTCTGTTCCATGAGATCAGTTCAGGTTTCCAGAGATTGGCATTTTAAAGTAAAGTAAAGCATTTTAAAGTATTTCATTGGAAAGAGCAATTCAGTACCTAACCTTATACCACAAAATATACTCAGACATATTGTGAAGACACAAAGGTATAACTCTGGTATTTTACTACATCATTGTGAAACTGTCTTGCCATTTTTTAGAGATAGGTGAAGCAAGATATATGTGAATGTTTTGCATGTTATCTTGAAATGACTGATTTATGTGTTTGCCTACACAGGAACACCATGGGGTGTAATATCCTCAGTGATAAACTTTATACTGTGTTATTCATCTTTGCCTTCCTACCATGCAGTACAGTTACTTGAACCGAGGTGAAGCTGTAGCAAATGTTTATTGAGCTGCAGCAGCTCTGTATGATTAAATAAGGATAAATTAGGCATGAGATATTCCAAACTATGGGTTATTAAATACATGTATCACTGGTATCATTAATACAGATAAGCCCTCGTTTGAGTTCATGTTTAAATATTCCAATTTCTCTGCGGGTCACAAGAGTTTAATGTTCAGAAAATAATTTGGAGATTTCACATACTGATGGCAATCTTTTCAAATGTTTTTATTCAGTTCTTTGCTCTAGTAATTAGAGTCTATGACGCACAATTTTGATATTTTTAGTAGCTCCAAATTTAACAGTTTTAATCATCATCTTCCCCACAATTATTAGTTATTTCCTCCCAGTAGGTAAATATATCAGAGATGAGACAGTAAACAGACTATCTAAAGATAATGCCGTTGTTTTTATGAAATCTATGATAAAGAATTTCCCTTGGTTATTAATTCTAAAAGTTGCATTTCTACTATAGAACACTTAATTAGAAGGCTAAGTTCCAAATAAATGTGATTTTCTGTAGAATGATTATGTTCTTTAAAATCACAGTTGATACTGTCTTTTAATTTTTGTTTTGTTTTGTTTTTGTTTTTGTTTTTGTGGTACGCGGGCCTCTCACTGTTGTGGCCTCTCCCGTTGCGGAGCACAGGCTCCGGACGCGCAGGCTCAGCAGCCATGGCTCACGGGCCTAGCTGCTCCGCGGCATGTGGGATCTTCCCAGACCAGGGCATGAACTCGTGTCCCCTGCAACGGCAGGCAGACTCTCAACCACTGCGCCACCAGGGAAGCCCTGTCTTTTAATTTTATTAAATGCAATATTTTACCACTTCTGCTGTTAATTTCTCTCTACTGTTTGTCAAGTGATATTACTTTTTAAAATGTAGCTTACAGTTGTGTGGGTTTTTTTTTTTTTATTTAACCATTTGAAGGACCTTTTTTTACTCTTTGGAGGCCCTTTCTACAATTTGTTGACTTATAAGGCAAAAACAATGAAATGAACTTAACAACCAAAAAAAACCTTAAATATAATGTGTTTATATGTGTGTGTATGCTTTTGGTTAGTTTTGCCTTCGTTTTATAAGATAAGCAATGTTTGTGCAAGTTAGTGGGTCTACTGTTTTTCTCTTAAATGAGATTAGCTACTCAACTCCTAGCTTCAAAAGATAAATGATACCTGCATCATCAGTCACAGATGGATTTGCGATTTGGGATAAATTTGAAGGATTTTCTTGTTTAAGCGTGGCTTTCAGCTGCATATTGTAGAATGCAAACTTTATCAGAGAACGTCCAGGAAGACAGTTTCTTTCTTTCTCCCTGCCTTTCACTCCTGTTTGATTCATATCTGAATGTCCAACAGCTAACAGTACCAATCAAATACACTGTGTTCAATAAATATTTGTTCATTCAACCAACATGTTACAGAAAATGGGTTTGGATGTGTTATCTTACCTTTTATTTTCATTGTTGAAAAAACTTTAGGTGATGTAGATGAATAAATTTGTCAAATTATCAAGGGTTTTCGGTTTTGTTTTCATTTTAAGACATGATAATTAAAGAGCAAGGCAATCAAATATAAGGCCAGTTAATATGACACAGTGAAAGTAAATTTAATGTGTTTAAATTTAGTTAATGTTATATAGTTAAGTCTGTGAGCATTTCAGGGTTTGTGTATCTTCAATATTCTTTGTCCCCTTTTTTTCTCTTAAAGAAGTACTACACTGCACATAACCAAAACGTTAAGCTTTTTCAGCTTTGTCTTTAAAAACAGTTTAAGCTTTTAATGTTCCAGTATTTTTCATTTAGCTAAAAGTCATTATTTACTTTTGTTTGCAGTGCAAAATTATAAAAGATTTCATGAGAGCAATAGCTGCCTGCATATGTTATTCTGGAAATCTCATTTTTCTCAAAGGATATTTGTTTGATTTGTAACCTAGACATTACTAGAAATTTTATATTATAATTAAAATATGGTACTTAAGGGACTTCCCTGGTGGTGCAGTGGTTAAGAATCTGCCTGCCAGTGCAGGGGACATAGGATCAAGCCCTGGTCCGGGAAGATCTCACATGCCGTGGAGCAACTAAGCCCGTTTGCCACAACTACTGAGCCTGCACTCTAGAGCCTGCGAGCCACAACTACTGAGCCCATGTGTCACAACTACTGAAGCCCGCGTGCCTAAAGCCCATGCTCCACAACAAGAGAAGCCACCGCAACGAGAAGCCCGCACACCGCAATGAAGAGTAGCCCCCGCTTGCTGCAATTAGAGAAAGCCCACGCGCAGCAACAAAGACCCAACGCAGCCAAAAATAAATAAATTTATAACAACACCAAAAAAATCAGAAAAGTATTTTAAAAATAAATAAATAAAATGTGGTACTTAAATACAGGGAATACTTTTCATAATCCTGTCCATGCACTAAAGTAAATTAATCTATACTTGGCACTTCACAAATATTTTAAAATTTAATCATCTTAAGAACACTGTAAATGTTTTATTCCGATATTACAAATGAAAAAGTGAAGTTCAGAATATTTAAGTAACTTTCCCAACATATTGCTTTTGATAAGTGGCAGAGCCAGGATTTAAATAAAAATATGCCACATTGGAAAGCCTTTACCTTTTGCTGAAATATGTACTACTTTCCTCATAGGGCCTCCTATTGCTTCCATTTAATTCCAGGGTCATTTATTGAGCTTCTGTTATGTACAAAATATGACAGTCTGGGTACTGACTTTTGTCTGTGGGCTTTATGACACCTCAGATGATTTAATTCAACCCAAATCTCTTTTTAAAGACATTCTGTATTTATACACATGACTGGCCAAAAAAATGTAAGCTATATTTCCTGTGATTTTTTTTTCCTTTCATGTACTTCTAATTTTTTTATAAAATTGTTCCCTATTCTTAGACCAATATCCCATATTAACTTTTAGTCTGAAAATTTCCTTCACCAACCATAATTATTTGCCTCTTTTTCTTGTTTGGGCATCAACCAAGAGGTGCTTTGGAGAATACCAGGTCAATAAATCAATAGAATCCATAAATGTGAGGACCATAAAGAAAATTAGAAAATTAGAAATCATGAGTCCTTATCTTGAAAAGAATGTGTGGAAGAAGGATGCTTAGAAATTAAATGAATTTCTGAGAATCGGGCATCTGATAAGGAGCCCAGACATTAAGACTCTCAGGCTTTCATTGTATATTTCTGCAATTCCTTCAGCCAGTGTTCAGTACTGTCTGCACGTTTTTACTTGACTTCTTTCACTTCTACAATTGTTTATTTTGTTTTCTGTATTTGACTACTTATTCCCCCTATAGACACAAACTCCTTGAAGTCAAGGTGTAACTTCATCAAAAAGTCCTGGTATGTTTTTGAAGGGTCTCATGGAATACTTCATAATTTAAACAAGATATTGGATGCTTCTGAAGAGTATTACAAATGAAAAAGCTACATACTAGCTATCTGTGGTCCTAGAAAAATGCTGTTAAAATCAGTCCATGATTTTTTTCTGATGAGATCAGACAGCTTGTATAAAGTCTTAACTCTGTGTATAAAGCTATCAAACTCTTTGAAAAGAGACTACCACAAAAAAAGAAAATACCAATCAGCCAAAGAAAAAAGAAAAATAATTTTCTTAGTTGATCCTTGAAATGCATAATGCCTTGTTTTCATATTCACAACAATATTGGGAATTGATTTAGCATTAAGATCAGTGACAGAATAACTCGATTAATATGTTCTACTCCAATATCATTCTAAAATAAGAAAATATGTCTTTGTCTAATTTGATGACAGGAAGGATAATCAATAATCGGTGAGAGCATTTAGTGGTCAGATAAACATTAACTGTATGAATGAAGAAATTAAAAAATATTTATTACTATAGGTGATCTACAGTTTTATACTTTACAGTTCAACTAAAATAACATTTGCCAAAGCCAAATGTATGACATTTTAAATACAGACATTTACACATCATGCAACACACATCTAAAAGTAAATATTTCCCTATAGGTAGAGACACACATACTTATTAGCATCATCATATTTGAATAATATGGTATTAAATGATTCAGTGAGATTTGGAATAAGAACATGATCCATGGAGGAACACTATCTGAATATGAGCCAGTGTGGCATGTGCCTGAGTTTCCAGGGCCTTGGACTCCTTGCCTCTTTATTTCCTCTCATTCCAAAAATAAAGGTTCATGACTCTGGGGATAAACCTCCTCTGGTCATCATTCAGATGACTGACTGCCCACTATTTTAGCGGCAAGTTTTTCTCACAGATGAGAAGATGCTCCACTCAGTCCCAGCCTGGAGCTGTTGCAGCATCTGGTCATGTTTCTTTGACCAGCAGAAGTGGTTCCGTATAACGGAGTAAGTCCATGCTCACTTAGGAATGAGCACAAAGGTGGATCCCATTCTCGATTATCAACCTAGGTTCTGTATGACCTGGAAGTTCTGTGGAGATGAATGTGTCCTCCCAGAAGTTCCTGTCGCTGGCTTATAACTAGAAGTGATATATTGTTCTTCTTGAGCCAGGATTCTATACTCTCTATAACTGAGCCAGAGAAGAGCTTCATCATTATAGAAAATGTTGTCCGAATGCATGTCTATCTGAGCATCATATAGTTTACATCTAGAAAAAAAAGTCCAAACTAGATATTTGGCCAAACTGTTGAAATTTTTCAAAAGTTTAACCTTTACAATCTTATACAACATCATTATTACTTCTTTTCTGCCTTTTAATTAAGCAATACGTTTTTCTGACTATGAATGAAATGAAGTCAGATGGAAGCTTTTACAGAATATCTTGGCAGACAGAGTATATATTGTTAGAATAAAAATTTTGGTTTGCATTTTTTAAATCATTTCAAATGATGCACTTTATTTGAAAGACTTACCAATTTGTTAACATAAGCACGCTACATCTTAGAAGCAGATATACAAGCTTGCCAGCAAAATGAGCAAAATTAATTTTCTTTATAACCAAATGGCAACATCTGACTTTACATCCTGGAATTCATTGTAGGTAAATGAACGTGATCGTCTTCTAAGATTTGTTGGTCTCTGAGGTCTTCCTTCTATCAAGTCTAAATAGATGTCAGATTTCAGAAAACGTGTGTAACTGTCTTGTTCCATGAGCTGATACACTCTGCTTTGTGCAGTATCAAAACTGTGGAGGGTGGGTTGGGTGATGCTCCTGGTGATGATTTCTTTGGTGTGAAAATCAAGGTTAACCTGGATAATAATAACAATAATAAAAGTGTAATTATCATCAATCTACTTAAGTAAACACCTTTGAGAAACAGAAGTAAAGGACTGACTCCACATTGGAGGGGGCATAGGGCACTTGGAGGCTTGGTGCTTTTCCTGTTGTGGGTCTAGGGATCCAGTGATTCACTCTGGGCTGGCATTTTACCTGGCTCTTCTCTTCCTGTGCACCCGGTCCTTATCAGTCTCTGCCAGTGTAGGATCATGGAACAATGTAATGTTAGGTGTCCTAGAGACCATTAGATTCAACTCATTTTCAAAGTGGAAACTAAACTTTGTAGAAATTCAATTATTTTGAGTGAGGGCAAGCAGTGTGTTTGGGGTATATTTGGGATTTCAACGTGAGGCTTTTGCTATATCCCAGTGCTCTTTTCATTATATTATGATGTTTTCCTACAAGCAAACGTGTGCTGAAAATGCCTATATGCATAATACGTGTGTGTGTGTATATATATATATAAAGATATAAAATCCTTTAATGCTTTTTATCAAAACATTGATGATATATTCGGTTTTGATGGTGCTAAGTTTTCAGTTTTCAGATAGGTTTCTTCCTTTTCCTTTGTGGGTAACACCACATAACCAGCTGCCTTTGTTTACTTGTGTGTAAGGGGAAGACAGGATAATACATTGAAACACAAAACAGATTGAGACATACTGAAACAAGGAAAATAATTGTCATTTCATGTGCGACAATATCTACATAAACAATGCTACCTCGTGGACAATAACAATTTATAGTCAAACAGAACTCTTAACAGTGACAGATTATCAGTTCTACACTTCAGTGAAAAGACTATTTATTGAGCTCGTACTAAAAATACAGAAACTCTAATTCATATTCAAGGATAGTGAGGTAATATTTGCTGGTTTAATAGCCATTTTAGCAATTGTTTCATACAGTTACCTCATACTGAGCTTGCAGTAAAAAAAAAAAATCACAATTGTTTTTTCACTTGAACCATTGCCAAATTAGGTTTTCCTCATCTTTCTATTATGAAATTTTCTTTTAGTCTATCTTAATGTGTAGGGATAATAATTACAGGGCAAATAAAACTTTGTACAGGTAGATGAGCTAACATTAAAATAGTACATAATATAAACTTCTTGATTTCTCTTACCTTCATCACGTATAAAAATCTTTAGTTTCTACAAGCAGTTACTTGTGCTAAGGTGATTAATATGATAAATGAATGAATCTAAATGTTGCAATTAATTGTATTCACTCTTAGTCTAGAATAAAATACCCTGAGGAGTAACTTCAGTTATACCTTTCCTTCCATAGCAATATCTTATAATGCATTCTGTTTGTAAATAGAAATCTATATACAGGCAGACCTCAGAGATATTGCGGGTTCCCTTCCAGACCACCTCAGTAAAGGGTATGTCACAATAAAGCGAGTCACTCAAATTTTTTGGTTTCCCAGTGCATAAAAATGTTACATTTACATGATAATCCATTAAGTGTGTGATAGCTTTATGACTAAAAAAACAACGTACATTCCTTAATTAAAAAATACTTCATTGCGAAAAAAGGCTAACCATCATCTGAGCCTTCAGTGAGTCACAGTAGAAACATCAAAGATCACTGGTCACAGATCACCATAGCAAGGATAATAATAATGGAAAAAGTAAGAAATATTGTGAGAACTACCTAAATGTTACATAGAGAAATGAAGTGAGCCAATGCTGTTGGAAAAATGGCACCGATAGACTTGTTCAAGGCAGGGCTGTCACAAACCTTCAATTTGTAGAAAACAAAATATATGTGACATGCAATAAAGTGAAGGGCAATAACATGAGGCATGCTTGTAAATAACCACCGTTTTTGTTTCAACAAAATTCTGACCTTTCTGTTAGAATGTATGGCAGTACCGATTTGATGAAGACATATTCTCTCAAAAAGTTTTCAAACAGATGTAAATTTTTACAATCATCTTTACCTCTTGTGGAGCATCATTCTGTATAAATTTCTCATATATTGCTTTTGCTTTATGAATTATTTGTTGAGGGTCTTTGCTTTTCTTGAAATCTTCACAGGCTATCCAAAATTCAATGTTTTCCTCACTGAATTCAGTTTTAAGAAATCTGGTAAAAGTCTCCAGTCCATCTACCAAGGAAAGAAGTGATATATTTTAACTAAGAAATATTGATGCTGAGAAAATATGCTACTTGATATTAAAGCACAACCGTGAATGTTAGCGGAAGAAGTGTCTTCCCTCTAATTCAGGGCAGTAGCGCACATCTTGCTCATGAGGAACCAAGTTAACAATTAGCTGAAATCTTCACAACTATGAAAGGTAAGTACCTTTCTGTTGAAATGAGGCTGGTATCATACTTAGACCTGAGTAACAGGGACCTTAAATCTGGACCTCACTTTGGGTCTCTCCCAGCTGTGCCTTTCCCTGGGGTGAGTGTGGTAGGGTTATTCTACAGAGCCAAAGAGCCCTTCCAGCTGGAGATCATCTCTCAACCTCTAGACCATGCTTCTTGGACTCAGGACCCTGAAATTCCCTGTAAAAGGCTTTGTGTTTCCAGGATTGGCACAGTCCTCTTCCCCAAATACATCCACCAAAGGCACCTATCTCAGTGGAATGCACAATCCAAGGCTTGAATGTGGACAGGACTTGAATTTGCACACTGGAGTGTCCACCCAAATGTGCAAAGAGGCTTCTCACAGTGTGGAACCAAACCATGGGTGGCAAGTGAAGGGAGGTGCGCTATGCTTATAGGGTAGAACTGGGAACAGTCTGAGAATTTTATATTCAAACATAATCTACCAAGTGTCACAATAGAAGGATAAAATGTCTATTTTTTTTTTTTTTTGCGGTACATGGGCCTCTCACTGTTGTGGCCTCTCCCGTTGCTTAGCACAGGCTCCAGACGCGCAGGCTCAGCAGCCATGGCTCACGGGCCCAGCTGCTCTGTGGCATGTGGGATCTTCCCGGACCGGGGCACGAACCTGTGTCCCCCTGCATCGGCAGGCGGACTCTCAACCACTGCGCCACCAGTGAAGCCCAAAATGTCTATTTTTAACAGTGTGTTAGCCTGATCTAGAACTCTTAAGCATTTAGAAATATAGTATGGGGCCTCCATTTTTACTTTTTTCCCGAGCCCCATGAATGTTAGGGGCAGGTATCAAGTCTTATGGAAGACTGCCAGGGTTCAAGTTCTTGTTCAGCTAGTTACTTTGTGGTCCTGAGTGAATTACTTTTCCTTTCTGTGTCTCAGTTTCTCAATACTTAAAATTAAGATAATGATAAAACCGACCTGATAGAGCTGTTTAGAGAATTAAATGTGCCAAAATGTGCAGGATGCTTAAAACAGAAACTGGCATATAGCAAGTACTCTATCTGGGTTTTGATGGGGGGTGGTGGTGATGGTTATGATGATGTTGATGACTATCATTTTTTTTAGGCTCAGTTAGGTGAAGTTTCATAGCTAAAACTGTGGCAGACTCAGGATTCAACACTAAGACAATCTGACTTTAATACTAGGGTTCTTTCAACTATTTATGATATTTTACTTTTTTGGCTAATAGGTTGTTTTTTTTTTCATTTATTTTTGGTTGCGTTGGGTCTTTGTTGCCACGCTTGGGTTTTCTCTAGTTGCGCGAGTGGGGGCTACTGTTTGTTGCGGTGCGCAGGCTTCTCATTGTGGTGGCTTCTATTGTTGTGCAGCACCGGCTCTAGGCACGCGGGCTGCAGTAGTTGTGGCTCGAGGGCTCTAGAGCCCAGGCTCAGTAGTTGTAGCGCATGGACTTAGTTGCTCCGCGGCATGTGGGATCTTCCCGGACCAGGGCTCAAACCCATGTCCTCTGCATTGGCAGGCAGATTCTTAACCACTGTGCCACCAGGGAAGCCCCGGTATTTTAAAATAATTAAACTTCTTTGAGAAAGTAGTTGTAGGAAATAACAGAGACAGAGCCCATGCACCCTTTATCCAGTTTCCACCAATATAACATCTTGTAAAACTGTAGTAAAAATATCACAAATAGGATAATGATATTGATATAGTTAACATACAGAATATTTCCATGATTACAAGGATATCTCATGTTGACTTTTTACTGCTATACTCACATTTTTCCCACACCCAACCACTCCTTAAATGTTAGGAACCAATAGTCTGTTCTCCATTGCTGTAATTTGGTCAATTCAAGAATATGATATAAGTGGAATCATGTAGTATATATTGTTTGGGGTGGATTTTTTCATCTACCATGATTCATTGGAGATTCATCAGTGTATCAGTAACTTGTTCCTTTTCATTACCTTGTTGTATTCCATGGTATGGATTTGTTTAACCATTCCCGTTGAAGGTTTTGGGGGGCTATTATCAATAAGGATGCTATTAACATATATGTATAGACTTTTTTGTGTGTGTAGACGTAAGTTTTCATTTCTGTGAGATAAGAGAAGTGAAGCTGTTCAGTCATATGGTATTTGAAATAGAGAAGAGAGCATTGTAGAAGCATTGAGAAAAGGTAAAAATGTTCCTTCTAGATTTTTTAGATAAATTTTCTCAGGAACTTCCCTGGTGGTCCAGTGGTTAAGACTCTGTGCTCCTAATGCAGGGGGCACATGTTTGACCCCTGGTCGGGGAACTAAGATCTCACATGCTGCACAGCACCGCCAATAAATAAATAAATAAATAGATAGATAGATAGATAAATAATCAATCTCAGAGAAATTCACATTTGAGTTGGATACAAACGATTTTTAGCCATCTTTCTTTAGATTTGTTGTCTACTCATAGTTATGACCCATTTCTCTTTCTGCTATCACAGGTGAGTTATTACATGAGGAAATTTCATGAGTCCTGTCTGGATTTCTCACCTGGCTGCATTTGATAATAATGATCCCCTCCTTTTTGAAATATTCTTCTTCCTAGGATTCTAGGACACCATACCTCCTAATTTATACCATCCAATTACTTTAAGCCTGGCTTAACGTCTTCTGTTCCCTGGTTAAATGTGATGTTTGCTGGGGTTCTGTTCTTTACATTCTTCTCCTTTTCTCACCTCTTCTACCTCCCTTTTCTTTCTCTATCCTCCTGTATCCTCGCCTTCTAACATTTTTTCTGAAACTCTCTTCCCCCTTACTTCCCTCTGTACTTTATGCATACTGCTGGCACCTACAGGCAAAATAGGGCATTACAAACAATCTTGCAAAACAATAAAGTTTCTCTGAGTTAAATTTTGATCTAATTAAAAGATTTTAATCTCATTACAAGAAGTCATTAGAAGAAAATTTTTCTCTTCACCTCAGATGTTCCTCCAGCTACTGATCTATATCTTTCTCCTTACAAAGTCTTTTGAGTAAGCTTTCTGCAGTTGGTCTCTTAATGCCCTCCACTCATTTACCTCCCCCTACACTAAAATGTGGTTTCTACTCAACGCTTGACTTAAATAATTTTTACCAAAATGACTTACTGTTATATTCCATGGAAAAAAATTTTTTCCAATCCATATATTACTTCATCTCTCTATGACAGCAGGCGAAGATGAGATATGTCTGTAATTCTTTTCTATGGCACATACACTCCTGAGTTTCTTCTTATATCTCTGACTACTGCTTTTCCAAATACTTCTCAGTTTATCCTTCTTCCTTCTTCCCTTTAATTCCAATTCCAGGGCAATCACTTCAACACTTTAACACAATGAATATGCTGATGATTTTCAGAAATGATCTCTGGCTCAGATCTCTTTCCTGAGCTCCAAGCTCATATCACCCAACATTTCATAAATATCTCCATTGAATTTCCCACCAAAATAATCACATCACAGCTGAATTCAATATCTTCTCCCAAAAGCTTCCCAGAATGTTTCCCACGCAATGACACCATCCACTCAACAACTTAACCCACAACCCTGGCATCCTTAGGGATCCCCAATTTTCTTCTCAACTCAATTGATAATCAAATCTTCTCAACTTTATCTCCTTTATGTATTATGCATCTGTCTTTTTATTTTTATTCAATCTGGAATTACCCTTATTCAGACCAGGATCATATTTTACATAGATTATTATAAAAACCTTCTAAATGGTGACTCTGATTCCAGGCTTCCCTTGCTTCCTTCCCTTGCTAAACTACCCCCCCCCCACTTTCCAAGTTTATTATTCACATTCTAGTCAGTAATATCTTTCTAGAGTACAAATTTAATTATGTTTCTTCACTGTTGAAAATTTTCCAACAATGCCCTTAATCTCTTTCCACTCTCTTTCTCACACTCTAAGCTCCAAGCACAGTGAAATAACTTAGAGTTCCATTCATGTGCCATGCTCCCACATCTCTTTAGCTTCTATTAGAAACATTTTCTCTTCCTACTCCAATGTTATCAATCTAATTTCATCAGGCTAATCTGTATCACCCATTGAAGTTTAAATTAGAGATCACTTTATCTGGAAAGATTTCACTGATCTCTGAAGAATAAGTTGGGTATCCTTCATATATGACTTCCTACACTGGGGAACATTTAAACTATTGTGCTGCAGTTGCTTCCTTATTTTTGTTTCTCATGCTATATTGTGAGATTCATGAGATGAAGGCCCTTGTCTAATTTGCCACAAAAATCCCCAGCATGAAGAAATCACTCAATATTTACTTACTGAAAGAAATAAGTAATAATTGAACACATGAGAAAAAGTACAAATTTTCATTAAAAATACAAAAGTTCTAGCGAAAAAATCTTGTTGAGGAGGCAGAGATGAGTTTGGGGATCATGATATGTTTGGAATTTGTGGGTCAGGGTACAGAGGAAAAAAAAAAGGAGAAAGAAACATGCAGAGGGTGCCTGGAAGTCTACATGCAGGTTGCCTGTAGATCCTTGGCTGAGGGTCAGGCTGTACACGGGCAGGGCAAACTCTGTGAAGCCCAGAAGAGTATAGCTGTGGTGGTGCTGAGAGGTAAATGGAGATCAGGGAGTTTGCATGGGTCTGGGAGACTTTGGCTTTCTGGCCCAGCTATAGTGGAGATACCCAAGAAAGGCTATATTTTTGGTATAAATAATACAGGCAAGGTCTTTGTCCTCAAACTAAGATAAATTGGAAAGAGATTGGTTTTAAATATCAAACTGATCAGAAAGAATCAAAAGGATCCACCCGTGATTTAACTGACTGCCAGAAAAATAATCTAACGCTGTTTAAAGGAAGACAGCATAATCTAGACTCCTATATCTTCCTCCTTGCACACATACAAGAAATGCAAGAAATGTCTAATGTGACCCATTATCAATAACAAAAGTGGTCAATAGAAACAGACCACAAGATATCTGAAATGTTGGAAATAGCACACAGGATGTTATAAAAGCTATTATTTATATGTTGAAGAATGAAAAGGTTAAAAAAGACATAAGGAGTGACTAGATGCAAAAACTCAGAACAGAAGTTGAAACTACAGAAAACAATCAAATGGAAATTCTAGAACTAAAATGGAAAATACCTGAAGCAAAAAAAATTCATTGGATCAGCATGACAGCAGATTAACAACTGCCTAAGAAAAGATGAGTAGACTAGAAGACGGGAAGATAGAAATTATTTAATTTAGGATAGTAGAGGACTTCCCTGGTGGCATAGTAGTTAAGAATCTGCCTGCCAATGCAGGGGACATGGGTTTGAGCCCTGGTCTGGGAAGATCCCAAATGCCACAGAGCAACTAAACCCATGTGCCACAAATACTGAGCCCACCGTGTGCCACATCTACTGAAGCCCGTGTGCCTAGAGCCTATGCTTGGCAACAGGAGAAGCCACCACAGTGAGAAGCCCGCACACTGCAACAAAGAGTAGCCCCCACTCACCACAACTAGAGAAATCCTGCACGCAGCAATGAAGACATAACACAGCCAAAAATTTTTTTTAATTAAAAAAAAAAGGATAGCAGGAAATGAGGGGGAAAATTTCACAGTTATACTTCCAGATTTTAATTCTTTTCACTCATACATTTATAGAACAAATAGAATGTCAATCAGAATATGTAAAACTTGAATATTCTCAACTAAATCGACCTAATTGAAAATTATATGACATTCTACCAAATACATCTTTTCAAGTGCACAAGCAATATTATCCAAGATGGACCACATGCTAGGATGTAAAATGAATATAAATAAATGTCAAAAGAGTGAAGTCTTACACAGTATGTCCTTTGCCCATAAGGGTTTTAATCAAAAGTCAGCTAGTCATTTTCACAATGTTGATTCTTCCAATCCAAGAACATGGTCTCCATCTTTAATTTCTTTTATCAGTATCTTATAGTTTTCTGCATACAGGTCTTTTGTCTCCTTAGGTAGGTTTATTCCTAGATATTTTTTCTTTTTGTTGCAATGGTAAATGGGAGTGATTCCTTAATTTGTCTTTCAGATTTTTCATCATTAGTGTATAGGAATGCAAGAGATTTCTGTGCATTAATTTTGTATCCTGCTACTTTACCAAATTAATTGCTTAGCTCTACTAGTTTTCTGGTAGTGTCTTTAGGATTCTCTATGTATAGTATCATGTCATCTGCAAACAGTGACAGCTTTACTTCTTCTTTTCCAATTTGGATTCCTTTTTTTTTTTATTAGTTTCTGCTTTATAAAAAAGTGAATCAGTCATACATATACATTTGTTCCCACATCCCTTCCCTCATGCATCTCCCTCCTTCCCACCCTCCCCATCCCACCCCTCCAGGGGGTCACAAAGCACCGAGCTGATCTCCCTGTGCTCTGCGGCTGCTTCCCACTATCTATCTACCTTACGTTTGGTAGTGTATATATGTCCATGCCTCTCTTTCGCTTTGTCACAGCTTACCCTTCCCCCTCCCCATATCCTCAAGTCCATTCTCAAGTAGGTCTGTGTCTTTATTCCCGTTTTACCCCTAGGTTCTTCATGACATTTTTTTTTAATTCCATATATATGTGTTAGCATACAGTATTTGTCTTTCTCTTTCTGACTTACTTCACTCTGTATGACAGACTCTAGGTCTATCCACCTCATTACAAATAGCTCAGTTTCGTTTCTTTTTATGGCTGAGTAATATTCCATTGTATATATGTGCCACATCTTCTTTATCCATTCATCCAATGATGGACACTTAGGTTGTTTCCAGCTCCAGGCTATTGTGAATAGAGCTGCAATGAACATTTTGGTACATGTCTCTTTTTGAATTATGGTTTTCTCAGGGTATATGCCTAGTAGTGGGATTGCTGGGTCGTATGGTAGTTCTATTTTTAGTTTTTTAAGGAACCTCCATACTGTTCTCCATAGTGGCTGTACCAATTCACATTCCCACCAGCAGTGCAAGAGTGTTCCCTTTTCTCCACACCCTCTCCAGCATTTATTGTTTCTAGATTTCTTGATGATGGCCATTCTGACTGGTGTGAGATGATATCTCATTGTAGTTTTGATTTGCATTTCTCTAATGATTGATGATGTTGAGCATTCTTTCATGTGTTTGTTGGCAGTCTGTATATCTTCTTTGGAGAAATGCCTATTTAAGTCTTCTGCCCATTTTTGGATTGGGTTGTTTGTTTTTTTGCTATTGAGCTACATGAGCTGCTTATAAATTTTGGAGATTAATCCTTTGTCAGTTGCTTCATTTGCAAATATTTTCTCCCATTCTGAGGGTTGTCTTTTGGTCTTGTTTATGGTTTCCTTTGCTGTGCAAAAGCTTTGAAGTTTCATTAGGTCCCATTTGGTTATCTTTGTTTTTATTTCCATTTCTCTAGGAGGTGGGTCCAAAAGGATCTTGCTGTGATTTATGTCATAGAGTGTTCTGCCTACGTTTTCCTCCAAGAGTTTGATAGTTTCTGGCCTTACATTTAGGTCTTTAATCCATTTTGAGCTTATTTTTGTGTATGGTGTTAGGGAATGATCTAATCTCATACTTTTACATGTCCCTGTCCAGTTTTCCCAGTACCACTTATTGAAGAGGCTGTCCTTTCTCCACTGTACATTCCTGCCTCCTTTATCAGAGATAAGTTGGCCATATGTGCGTGGGTTTATCTCTGGGCTTTCCATCCTGTTCCATTGATCTATATTTCTGTTTTTGTGCCAGTACCACACTGTCTTGATTACTGTAGCTTTGTAGTATAGTCTGAAGTCAGGAAGCCTGATTCCTCCAGCTCCATTTTTCGTTCTCAAGATTGCTTTGGCTATTCGGGGTCTTTTGTTTTTCCAAACAAATTTTGAAATTTTTTGTTCTAGTTCTGTGAAAAATGCCAGTGGTAGTTTGATAGGGATTGCATTGAATCCGTAGATTGCTTTGGGTAGTAGAGTCATTTTCACAATATTGATTCTTCCAATCCAGGAGCATGGTATATCTCTCCATCTATTTGTATCATCTTTAATTTCTTTCATTAGTGTCTTATAATTTTCTGCATACAGGTCTTTTGTCTCCTTAGGTAGGTTTATTCCTAGATATTTTATTCTTTTTGTTGCAGTGGTAAATGGGAGTGTTTTCTTGATTTCATTTTCAGATTTTTCATCATTAGTGTACAGGAATGCCAGAGATTTCTGTGCATTAATTTTGTATCCTGCTACTTTACCAAATTCATTGATTAGCTCTAGGTAGTTTTCTGGTAGCATCTTTAGGATTTTCTATGTATAGTATCGTGTCATCTGCAAACAGTGACAGCTTTACTTCTTCTTTTCCAACTTGGATTCCTTTTATTTCCTTTTCTTCTCTGATTGCTGTGGCTAAAACTTCCAAAACTAGGTTGAATAAGAGTGGTGAGAGTGGACAATCTTGTCTTGTTCCTGATCTTAGAGGAAGTGGTTTCACTTTTTCACCATTGAGAATGATGCTGGCTGTGAGTTTGTCATATATGGCCTTTATTATGTTGAGATAAATTCCCTCTGTGCCTATTTTCTGGAGGGTTTTTATCATAAATCAGTGTTGAATTTTTTCAAAAGCTTTCTCTGCATCTATTGAGATGATCATATGGTTTTTATCCTTCAATTTGTTAATATGGTGCCTCACACTGATTTGCGTATATTGAAGAATCCTTGCATTCCTGGGATAAACCCCACTTAATCATGGTGTATGATCCTTTTAATGTGCTGTTGGATTCTGTTTGCTAGTATTTTGTTGAGGATTTTTACATCTATGTCCATCAGTGATATTGGCCTGTAGTTTTCTTTCTTTGTGACATATTTGTCTGGTTTTGGTATCAGGGTGATGGTGGCCTCATAGAATGAGTTTGGGAGTGTTCCTCCCTCTGCTATATCTTGGAAGAGTTTGAGAAGGATAGGTGTTAGCTCTTCTCTAAGTGTTTGATACAATTTGCCTGTGAAGCCATGTGGTCCTGGGCTTTTGTTTGTTGGAAGATTTTTAATCACAGCCTCAATTTCAGTGTTTGTGACTGGTCAGTTTATATTTTCTATTTCTTCCTGGTTAGTCTTAGAAGGTTGTGCTTTTCTAAGAATTTGTCCATTTTTTCCAGGTTGTCCATTTTATTATCATATAGTTGCTTGTAATAATCTCTCATGATCCTTTGTATTTCTGCAGTGTCAGTTGTTACTTCTCCTTTTTCGTTTTTAATTCTATTGATTTGAGTCTTGTCCCTTTTTTTCTTGATGTGTCTGGCTAATGGTTTATCAATTTTGTTTATCTTCTCAAAGAACCAGCTTTTAGTTTTATTGATCTTTGCTATTGTTTCCTTCATTTCTTTTTCATGTATTTCTGATCTGATCTTTATGATATCTTTCCTTCTCCTAACATTGGGGGGTTTTTTGTTTTTCTTTGTCTAATTGCTTTAGGTGTAAGGTTAGGTTGGTTATTTGAGATGTTTCTTGTTTCTTGAGGTAAGATTGTACTTCTATAAACTTCCCTCTTAGAACTGCTTTTGCTGCATCCCACAGGTTTTGATTTCCTCCTTGATTTCTTCAGTGATCTCATGGTTATTAAGTAGTGTATTGTTTAGCCTCCATGTATTTGTAGTTTTTTACAGATTTTTTCCTGTAATTGATATCTAGTCTCATAGCATTGTGGTCAGAAAACATACTTGATATGATTTCAATTTTCTTAAATTTACCAAGGCTTGATGTGTGCCCCAAGATATGAACTATACTACCCAAAGCAATATACAGATTCAGTGCAATCCCTATCAAACTACCAATGGCATTTTTCACAGAACTAGAACAAAAAATTGCACAGTTTCTATGGAAACACAAAAGACCCTGAATAGCCAAAGTAATCTTGAGAAAGAAAAATGGAGCTGGAGGAATCAGGCTCCTGGACTTCAGATGATACTACAAAGCTACAGTCATCGAGACAGTATGGTACTGGCACAAAAATAGAAATATAGATCAATGGAACAGGATAGAAAGCCCAGAGATAAACCCACGCACATATGGTCACCTTATCTTTGATAAAGGAGGCAAGAGTATACAATGGAGAAAAGAAAGCCTCTTCAATAAGTGATGCTGGGAAAACTGGACACCTACATGTAAAAGAATGAAATTAGAACACTTCCTAACACCATACACAAAAATAAACTCAAAATGGATTAAAGACCTAAATGTAAGGCCAGACACTATAAAATTCTTAGAGGAAAACATAGGCAGAACACTCTGTGACATAAATCACAGCAAGATCCTTTTTGCCCAATGGAAATAAAAACAAAAATAAACAAATGGGACCTAATGAAACTTAAAAGGTTCTCACAGCAAAGGAAGCCATAAACAAGATGAAAAGACAACCCTCAGAATGGGAGAAAATATTTGCAAATGAAGCAACTGACAAAGGATTAATCTCCAAAATATACAAGCAGCTCATTCAGCTGAATATCAGAAAACAAACAACCCAATCTAATAATGGACAAAAGACCTAAATAGACATTTCTCCAAAGAAGATATACAAGTAGATAACAAACACATGAAAGAATGCTCAATATCACTAATCATTAGAGTAATGCAAATCAAAACTACAATGAGGTATCACCTCACACCAGTCAGAATGGCCATCATCAAAAAATCTACAAACAATAAATGCTGGAGAGGGTGTGGAGAAAAGGGAACCCTCTTGCATTGTTGGTGGGAATGTAAATTGATACAGCCACTATGGAGAACAATATGGGGGTTCCTTAAAAAATTAAAAATAGAGCTAACATATGACCCAGCAATCCCACTTCTGAGGATATACCCTGAGAAAAACATAATTCAAAAAGAGACAGGTACCACAATGTTCATTGCAGCTCTGTTTACAAGAGCCAGGATATGGAAGTAACCTGAGTCCATCGACAGATTAATGGATAAAGAAGATGTGGCACATATATACAGTGGAATATTACTCAGCCATATAAGGAAACGAAATTGAGTTATTTGTAGTGAGGTGGATGGACCTAGAGTCTGTCTTACAGTGTGAAGTAAGTCAGAAAAACAAATACCGTATGCTAATACAAATATATGGAACCTAAAAAAAAAGGTTCTGAAGAACCTAGGGGCAGGACATGAATAAAGACACAGACATAGAGAATGGACTTGAGGACACGGGGAGGGGGAAGGGTAAGCTGGGACAAAGTGAGAGAATGGCATGGACTTATATATACTACCAAATGTAAAATAGCTAGTCGGAAGCAACTGCATAGCACAGGGAGGTAAGCTCCGTGCTTTGTGACCATCTAGAGGGGTGGGATAGGGTGGGTGGGAGGGAGATGCAAGAGGGAGGAGATATAGGGATATATGTATATGCATAGCTGATTCACTTTGTTCTAAAGCAGAAACTAACACACCATTGTAAAGCAATTATACTCCAATAAAGGTGTTAAAAAAAATCAACTAGTAACATAGCTTTAAAGGCCCCCAGATATTTGGAAATAAAACAACACATATAAATAATTTATTGATCAAAGAAGGAATCAAAGGAGAAATTAGAAAATATTTACAATTGAATTATAATAAAAATACAGCACATCAAATTTTGTAGGATGCAGTTTAAATGCATTTAGAGGGACATTTACCACATGAAATGCTATACTAGTTAAAAATAAAATCCAAGTTTGTATTTTAAGAAGCTTTAAAAACAAGATAAAATTAAAGCCACAGGGCCTCCCTGGTGGCGCAGTGGTTAAGAGTCCGCCTGCCGATGCAGGGGATACGGGTTCGTGCCCCGGTCTGGGAGGATCCCATATGCCGCGGAGCGGCTGGGCCCGTGAGCCATGGCCGCTGGGCCTGCGCATCCGGAGCCTGTGCTCCGCAACGGGAGAGGCCACAACAGTGAGAGGCCTGCATACCGCAAAAAAAAAAAAAAAAAAGCCACAGTAAGTTGAAGGAAAAAAAATTATAAAAGAAGTCCATGTAAAAGAAAACAAACCATAGAGAAAATTTACAAAGCCAAAAGTTGGTTCTTCGAAAACATTAATAAAATAGAACTCCTAGTGAGGCTGTTTCATAGTAGCAGGAAGCAAATCAGTGATATTTCCACAGATCTTAGACATATTACAAAGATAGTAAATATTATGAATGATTTTATGCCAATAAATATAATTTAAATAAAATGGGAAAATTGTTTATAGAAAGCCTATCCAAACTGACACTAAAGTGAAAAATCTGAAACTATTAACTTAATAGATTTTTATAATAAAAATACCACCCCCCCAAAAAAAACCCTTGGGCCCAGATTTGGTGAATTTCATCAAACGTTTAAGAAAAAAGTATTCTAAAATTATACAACTTACAGAAAACAGTGGAGGGATGAATAATTTCCTTCTCATTTTAAGAGGCTAGGATAACTCTAATACCAAAACCTGACAAATGTAACACCAACAGCACCCCCAGAAATAATGATTAAGAAAGGAAAAGGAAAAGAAAATTATAGACCAATGATCACAGATGTAAAGATTCTGAAGAAAATATTAGAGACTTAAATTCAGGAATTTAAAGAGGGAGAAGCATACATTCTAGCATTAAGGCAAAAAATTGTGAAGTAAGTGATAGCTTTCTTTGGCTACTCAACTTATTTTCACTTATATTCATTTCTTCTATTCACTGTTCTCTAGAAGTATTCCTCATGGTCCATGATTATTTGTAATATAATAAGTTCCATATAGAATGAAGCAAAGAGAATGAATATGGTAGAATTATGGTGATAACTAAGAGGGTTTGCATTTTTAACATGTTTAAAGGTTTTGAGGGCTAAGTGCTGTTCATACACATTACTACATTTAATACTACAACATATGTCTGGAATATGTCCTATATTCATTTTCGTAGCTGAGAAAACTGAGGTTCATATAAATTCAATTGTCCCAGATCTCACTTTTCAAACAAACAAATTGTAGAAGTATATCGTTCTCAAGAAGGCAGCACTTTCTGTCATAGGTAGAGTAACAGTCCTCCGAAGATGTCCATGCCCTAATCCTTAGAACCTGTGACTACATTACCTGACATGGAGCAAAAGCTTTGCTGATGTGATTAAGGTTAAGAACCTTGAGAGGGGCAAATTATCCTGGATTGTCCAGTTGGACCCAGTCTCATCACATGAGTGCTTAAAAGTGGAGGAGGAAGGCAGAGAAGTGGGTCCGGGGAAGGCAATGTGAGAAGCACTGTTGCTTCCCTTCAAGATGGAAGAAGATGGTCAAGAGCCAAAGAGTGTGGTGGCTTCCAGAGGGTGAGAGTGGCCTTAGTTTAGAGCCAGCAAGAGAATGGAGACCTTGGTCCAAAAGTGCAAAGAGCTGCCAGGAAACCAAATGGGTAGGGAAGGGATTCTCCCCAAGACCTTCCACAGAGGACAACAGCCTGCTGACACCTTGATTTTTTTTCCAGTGAGATCCATGCTACACTTCTGACCGACAGAACTGTAAGATAATATATTTGTGTTGTAAGTCCCTAAAGTTATCATAGTTTGTTACACAGCCACAGGAAACTACTATAGTCCTCCAATCATGTGTTACATATCACCATTTATTTCTCCTATATCTAGAACTTGTCCTGAAGTTCTGTTGTCCTGTTTGTCATATCCAGAACTTGTCCTGAAGTTCTGTTGTCCTGTTTGTCATGAAGCATTGTGTTTTCATTTTTGTTTTTAATGCTGAAAGCAACTGTTTGATTATATTAGAGATCCAGGAACTTAATGTAAGAAAACAACAGCCAGAAATGGCATAACCTACAGACATTCCCTAAGTGTTAGGTATGGGATCTCTCCAAACACTACCACGATAGAGGAGCCCTGTGGGCCTCTTCCACTCCCCTGCTCCTTCCATTGGTGTTTTCATTGGGGTGAGGGGAGAGTCTGCCATTTCTTTTCCTTGGTAAATTGATCCTGAGCACCAGATGTTAGTGGTTAAACCTTAGCGAAGAAACTAGGAAGACAAGCAAAGGTCAGTCTCAACAAGAATTTGAGAAGGCATCATAGGACTGACATGCAACCCAGAACTTGTCCACAGTGATTAGATGCTGGTAAGATAATTCCTAGTCAAACACAGCTGTCTTAAGGAAGCCTTAGTTCTAAGCGCTTCCTGCTTAAGTCAACAAATTCTAGTCTCTGAGGAGAAGGAAGAATGATCAATGTGAATGATATTGAACCACTCTTGTTCTTATTTCTCTAGCACAGTTAGTGTTTGATATTCAAGATTTATTTCTCACGCTGTGTAGTGTGCTTTGCTCAGAATGTAGCAGAAAAATATAAATGGATCATGATTCTTTGAAGCATTTTGATAGATAGAAATTTTCCCCAAATACCTAAAAATGTATATATTCTCAGAGTAAAGTTAATGACCTATCTCTGTTTTTATTATTTTTAAGCCAAAATAGCTATCAAAGTGAAAAACAGGGAGTCAGACAAGTGGGTTTTACCCTGACTTGTTAACCCACCAGCACTCTTAGGGATTACTGTTCCTTAGTGTGGCCTGTTTGACTTTCCTTTCCACAACTCTTTTATCCTCTGTAGCTCAGTACCTGGACTTGTAAAAAAGCAGTTGGAGTCATTACTATTGTCGAAGATTACATTCCTTTAATTTTTGAAAACTACGTTGCAGCAGCAACCTTTCAGACTTCAGGTAAAGCTGGAGCCCCAGGCTGATGACTTTAGAAAATAGGCTGAATAAGCATCATTTGGCTACTGATTGGCAACAGCTTGAAAACTTCTTCCTTTTCCATTTATGCGACTAGAAAGATCGTTTTGTTGCATAATCTCTGGTTTTACTTTTTGTCTTTTTTTTCCCTTCTTCTTCTTCTGTAATGATCCCAGAAGGAAACAAGGAGACTAAGGCAAAACATGCCTTTCAACCCCTAAATCAAAATTGAAGTAGAATTTGAAATGTGGGCAATGTTTAGGTGTGTGAAAGAAAAACCCCAACAAAAACAACCATCTGTAGACCAATTGGCTTAAGCCAAACTTTAGGTAGTTACGTAGTCATGCCCCAGCCTCTGCCCAGAACTTAAAAAAAAATATTGAGAATTCCCCCTTGATGAATTTTTAGTGTAATCAAAAACCGCTGCTTAGCACCCATACTTCCTTCCTCTTTAAAATTTCTAAAATGTTTGCCCTTTTTTCCTCCAATTAACATCCACTTTTTGCTGGATTGAATCCTAAATATATGTATATTCTCTTAATTTATCTCTCATAATTATCTTCACAACTGATAGATCCTTTGTATTTTTTAATAGAATTCTGAAATTTCTTATTTGCTCGGTAGCTGCTATAAAGTAGATTTCCGAGGAGGATTCCTTGACTAGATATTAGGAAACAATTGGAAGCAAGACAGCAAAATGATTGTGAGAACATCTTCAGGTAATCCTAATTAAAAAAGCAAGCGTGGTCGTATGGAAATGTGCACTTTGATATTGAAAAGCCTGTCATTGGGTGGTATTGCCCTGTGTGTTCATGATGTGGGTCCTGCCTCTTCCCCTCCCACAATGAGAGACATTTGCCTTGTTCTTACTTGCTCCTCTGTTACTATTTAAATGGAAATTAAAGCAAAGTTAGCAAATAAAATGCCTGCTATCTTACAACAGAACAGTCTGCTCCAGGTCAGACCTAGATTGGAAAGAGGAAATTAAGAATATGTTTTATTGGGCTTATGAATAAAGTTACTTTGACCCCAGTGAAGGGAAATGCTTTTGGGATTTCATTTTATTCTATCTATATGTCATATATAAGCCCAATTGATCAGTTTTTAAATACCAAATTATTCCTAAAGCAAGTTGATAAATTACTGTGACAATTTTAGCAGGATATGGTCATCACTTTTCCTATTAATAAATCTCAATTATAAGACACTTTTTGTATTGACACCTAGAAGGGATCATCCATATGCCAGACAACTGAAATTGTTACTTATTAAAAATAACTTCCTTCGTCTATCAATTATTTGTGAAACACCTAGTATGAACCTGAGGACTGTATTATAAACTGAAAATGCAATGATATTAATTACAATAGTTAGAAGTTTTGAGTCTTTGCTAAGGCCTTGGCACACTGCTATATGCCTTTTATTGGGGCAGTTCCATTTAATTTTCACATCAGCCCTAAGGAGTTAAGTCCTGTTCTACCCATTTATACAGATGAAGAAGCTGAGGTTCAGAGTTGAGTTGCCCTGAATCTTACCGCTGGGAAAAGATAGCACAGGGTTTGAATCCAGGTTTATTTTGTTTATAATTATAGAACGTTTGTCTTTCAACTGCCATGAAACAGCAAAGTCTTTACTGTTGAGGAATATGGAGATTAATAGGCAAGACAGGCATGTATAGACCAAGGACTAAGGAATGAGAATTGCAGGGGTGACTGATTCTGTTTGGAGCAGCAGAGAAAAATCAGCTTACTTAAGATGACTATAGAAGCCTTCCAGAAAATAACATGAATGCTACTTAAATAGTCCTTCACTAATTCACAAAGCATGAGTGAGTGTCAGCTCTGTACCAGCCATTGGGCTTTGGAGTATCATGCAAAAGCCCTTTGTTACCGTGCTTAGTCTTGAGTTTGATACAGACGTTCAAAATGAAGTCACAGCATTAACGTAAGGAAAAGCGCTGTGTGTTAAAAGTGCTCCTGGTGAGTTAAAGTGAATGGATCTTGTTGCCATAATATGAATATAATAGGGGAGAATAAATACTGATTCAAAAAACAAATTAATGATGAACGAGAAGGTAGTTCATCTATTTAAAAGTTTAAGTAAATGACTTAAAAAAAATAATACGTAATATCATGCCGGATTATCCCAGCACACTAGTTACTTCCTGTTTCTCTTACTCACTTGGGGCAGCTGCATGAAGTCAGGTCACAATGGAACCATTTCTCATACAGAGGCAGTAACTTACTAAACAGTCCTTTAGAAGGAAGCAGTGGTGAAGACACCTGCCAAAAGCGCTTGATAGAACCCGGGATTAGAATTCACACTGGAAGAAGCTGGCTCAATGTGTCATACAAATATGAAATGCTTGTAATTGCATGTTTCTAAATTGAAATTCTGACATCTGTTGGAGTATTTTTCTGATGCCAAGAAACCAAATGAAACAAAAAGTCAAGGAACTCAGAAGTTGGAAACCCAAATACAGTGTGGTATCTTAAGTACTAGGTTGCCTTGCTTCTCCTTTGATATTTGACTTTGGACCTGCCACAGAATGTGGAATAATGATTGGTTTGTGTGGCCCATCTATAATCTAGATTGGATTTTACTTACTTTTATTTTTTAGATAGATAAAGTAATTGCATGTTTGTTATGGGTCAGCTTGATTCAGAAAGTTAAATTTGCAGAACCCTGGAATCCCTTATCTTTCAGAAAACTGGTAACTGAAAATTGGAAAGGGCAACTTAAAAAGCCACAAGGTGGAAAGTGTAAGGAGAAGTGCTAATGTCCTTCCCCTAAAGAGAAGTATGCACTTCCTTGCAGCCTTTCCTCAAAGTCAGTAATATGTACTTCCCACAGTATCGTCAGTTCATGTTTTTAAATCAAGGGGGTGAAATGACTTACATATTCCTTTTATCCTACCTTATCATGAATTAATCTCAAAATTAAGCTTAGTATATATAATCACAATTTAAGGTGCAAAAAGTCCAGGCGAATAGTTAATAAAAAGACTAAAAATATTGGAATTATTTGCAATGACTGGCAAAAAGGATGTACAGGAAAATAAACAGGTAGTAGTTGGAAGTTTTTTTTTTTTATTGACAGAGACTCCCTTCATAGGAAATAATCTTCTCTTTCAAATCTTTACTTATCAAGTATGTGAGATGGTTAGAAAATCTTTCTATAATCAATCATGCTTCCATATTCTAGGTGTGTACCTATAAAACCCTGAAAAACTGCTGATAAAGTTTACCAGCAACTAAAAAAGTTCAAAGTCTCACCTGTTATCTTCTCCAAATCTTTTTTTTCCACCTCTATTTCTGATCTATAAAAGGCACTCTTACCTTCCTATTAATATGGAACAAAATCTAGAGATCTTTGGCTCCTTTTTCTTCATCTCCTATTTCTTCACCATCTCACTTTACAACATAAGTACACATTCAGTCAGTCACCAAGTTCTTCCGTTTTCTTTCCAAAATAGCCCTTACGTTGGGGTTAACTTTGATATTTGTAACAACCTTGTAGGTAGTCCTATTATATGCATAGAATTCTACCTTTCTATCCATCAGAGTTAGCTTTCTAACAAACAAACTCTTCTTGAGTTTGTCCCCAACTTGGTTTTCCAATGTGATTTTTCACTACTCTTTACCTCAGTGGACGGGACCTGCTTGCTTTCCTAGGTTATAAGCCCAGTAAGCCCAAATCGCTTATTTCTCTAGCCATTTTCCTGCCTTTTTCTCTACTCAGGAATAACCTTTTCCTCTGCCTGTTGAAATCTTGCACACATTGATATAATTTCATGTAATGATTTTCTAAAGCCTACATGAAACATTGAAAGTTCTACAGGTATTTTTTAAACTATTTAGCCAATTGTTTTCAAAGTATGTATTGTCAGCAGCATTGTTTTACTTTAAAAGCTGTCTTACACAGAACCATATAAATATATGCATACAAACACTCACAAATATGTGAGTGTAATATACATATATATGTAATTTTATTGGAATTAATTGATTTGCTAAGTTCATATTGGTAACATTTATTTTCATAAAGTCAATTGGTAAGAAGACTGATAACTAAATTTGAAATTGTTGATTATGAATGACAGTCTGATACTGGTTTTTGGTTTATTCTTTTTGTTTTTCTTAAACAACATTTAGAAATTATTGTTATATATGATTTTAAATCATAGATTTTTATGATTCATTTTGCAGTTTCAGGCAAATTTGTCAATAAACAGGGGAGGCAGGAAAAAAATTACCCTAATATCTGCAGAGAAACAGATGAGGAACGGAGGTTAAATTATTGATGGACTGCAGTGTATTAAATTTACTGTATAACATATTTGAGTTCATTTTTAAAAATTACATTTACTTTTAGAATAGATTAGATTTACAGAAGAGTTATGAAGACAGGACAGAGCTTCCACACACCCCACACCTCCACATCCCTGATATTATTAACATCTTACATTGATAAGGTACATATGTTATAATTTTTTATATATAAATTTATTAATTTGTTTATTTTTGGCTGCATTGAGTCTTCGTTGCTTCACGCGGACTTTCTCTAGTTGCAGCGAGCGGGGGCTACTCTTCGTTGTGGTGCGTGGGCTTCTCATTGCAGTGGCTTCTTTTGTTGCAGAGCACAGGCTCTAGGCGTGTGGGCTTCAGTAGTTGTGGCATGTGGGCTCAGTAGTTGTGGCTCGCGGACTCTAGAGCGCAGGCTCAGTAGCTGTGGCACGCGGGCTTAGTTGCTCCGCGGCATGTGGGATCTTCCCGGGCCAGGGCTCGAACCTGTGTCCCCTGCATTGGCAGGAAGATTCCTAACCACTGCACCACCAGGGAAGCCTCTACATATGTTATAATTAATAAACAAATACTGATACATTATTATTAACTAAAGTCCCTACCTTGGTTATATTTCCTTGGATTTTACCTTCTGTGCTTTTTTTAATTTTAAAAGAGTTAAGCTACATTTTAGGAATGAAATTTGAATAGTGGAATTATCAAAACACTCCATGGATTCTTTGGTTTCTGTGGAACACAGCAAAAACACTGTTCTTTCTGCTTAAGTTTCATCTATTACCTGTTACCCTAAGCCACGCTTTTTCAAATTATGTTTCTCAATAAAGAATTACTTTCTCTCTAGTTCGCTAAATAAATTGCACTGTTTAATGCCCCATGCCTATGTTGGCTTTCTGCTTGGATGATCTCTTCCTCTCCTTGTCCAGCTAGTGAATTTTTGATTAATTCCCTAAAATCTAGCATAAGAACCATCTACTCTGCTCCTTTCCTAAAGATGCTAATAATTATTCTGCAGTGGTTTTAGTATCAGGCATTTTTTTGTCAAATAAATACTCAAATTTCTGATGTATTTTGTTTGACTTATCACTTCACTTCCCATTTGAATAAATTTAATACATTTTCCATTTCCTTTATATAGATATGGCATACAGAATTTGAGAAACTTACACATTTAACTAAAGGGAAATTCTATAAAATCTGATAGAGCAAGGTCTTGAAGTGTGTGTGTTTGTGTGTGCATGAGTATAGGAACTTTCCTTTTTTGTTCTTTTTGGCCTACAGTCAAGTCAATAGAAAAGAGCTGAATTTGACCATTGCAACCATGAGACTTTCTTAGGTGATTATTTTAAGCTTTATAATTTAATATTACAATAAGATTTGCAATTTAGAATAACTGAATTTTGGGGATTAATTAAAAGAATACCATTAACATAATTTTTTGTGAATCCAATATAATTTAATTAGCACTTTGATCATGAGCGATGATAATAATGTCTAAGTGGGTCAGTGCTGATTTCTGTTATTCATGCTACCTCCTCTAGGTTCAAACTGCTGCTATTTTACAGAACTTTAATATTTCCACCAGTAGAGAACAGAGAGGAGTAGATTTTTTCTTTTGTTTTCTTTTGGTTTTTTCTTTTGTTTTTTTTTTTTGGTATGCAGGCCTCTCACTGTTGTGGCCTCTCCCGTTGCGGAGCACAGGCTCCAGACACGCCGGCTCAGCGGCCATGGCTCACGGGCCCAGCCCCTCTGCGGCATGTGGGGTCTTCCCGGACCGGGGCACGAACCCGTGTCCCCTGCATTGGCAGGCGGACTCTCAACCACTGCACCACCAGGGAAGCCCTCCATTTGGTTTTGACTACTTGTAAAGCAACATGATTATAGAATGCCAGGGGAGGATTTTCTGTAGGACTAATTGCCTAGAGAGAATCTTTATTCTCTCTAATGGGTCGTGAGAGTATGATGAAATTATTATATACCAATTTATTAAGTTAAAGAAAGAAGTCCAGCTTATATATTTCTTTTCATTGAAATTTAACCCTGTAAGTGATGTTTATACAGCTGGGAGCAGTTTGCAAAACAGAAAAAGATTATTAAATTTATTGTTGATAATTATTTTTCATGATAGCAGAAACCATTTACATTTGTGTAGTGTCAAACAGTTATTGGCTCCTTGCAACCTAAGTGTCCATCGACAGATGAATGGATAAAGAAGATGTGGCACATATATACAATGGAATATTACTCAGCCATAAAAGGAAATGAAATTGAGTTATTTGTAGTGAGGTGGATGGACCTAGAGTCTGTCATACAGAGTGAAGTAAGTCAGGAAGAGAAAAATAAGTACCGTATGCTAACACATATGTATGGAATCTAAAAATAATAATAATAATAATAATGGTTCTGAAGAACCTAGGGGCAGGACAGGCATAAAGACTCAGATGTAGAGCATGGACTTGAGGACATGGGGAGGGGGAAGGGTAAGCTGGGATGAAGTGAGAGAGTGACATGGACATATATACACTACCAAATGTAAAATAGATAGCTAGTGGGAAGCGGCCACATAGCACAGGGAGATCAGCTCGGTGCTTTGTGAACACCTAGAGGTGTGAGATAGGGAGGGAGGGAGGGAGATGCAAGAGGGAAGAGATATGGGAACATATGTATATGTATAACTGATTCACTTTGTTACAAAGCAGAAACTAACACACCATTGTAAGGCAATTATAGTCCAATAAAGATGTTAAAAAAAAAAAAAGAAACAGAAAACAGTTATTGGCTTCTTATTCATCATCTCATTTAATTCTGACAGAAATTTATTTCTATTGGAGCTAAAGACATTGTGATCTCCATTTACAGTTGAGGAAGCTGAATATGAAAGTGATTAGGAAAGTGATTGTGAGGCAGAAGAGAACCAGAACTCAAATCTTGAAGGGGACGCAGGACTAAGTTTTGCCTAGCAACAAATTTGGTTATATTGTTTGAACACTTACTATTTAACAGGTGATGTGCTGGGTTTGGAGATCCACAGATGAAAAGACATGCTTCCTTATAAGAAACATTCAAACTGGAAAAAAAAATGAATTCCACTTCTTTTTTTCCTTGCTCTGACTAGTGAAGAGGCTCAAGGACTGAGTTGTGCCCAAATGGTGGAAATAATAGGAGATTAAAAGAAGAAATAAGTTTGGGGGGCATGAATTTGGGAGGAAAGTTTTACACAGGTTGTAATTAGATAAATACCTGAACCAAGACAGTGATAGAGGAGATAATGAGAATGGGAGATAAGTTTTACATATATTTGGGAAGAATTTTAACAAAAGTCAAGAAATGGGTGGATATTGGGAATGAAGAAAAGTTGAAGAAAGCTGTTCACATTATTTTTCTCCAAAATAGGGAGTGATAGAGCATTAAGGTGAAATGAGGGTGGAGTAACACATTAAATTTTTTTCAGCATGAACTTCCTTTCTTACCACTACCCTCCATTTTCACTACATCCTTGCCTAAATTTAAGCCTTGATTTCTCTACCTATGCTTTTCTTTCTCTGAGTCAATATTACAATTCAGAGGCAGAATCTGTTTTCATTGGAAGAGGGAAGGTCTTCAGGGACAGTCTGCAGAAATAGGATTCTCTGTTGGTAAATCCAGGGGAACATGAACTGGTCACGAAAAACTTACAGGTGGATGGACAATTAGGAGAAAATTACAGGACATGAAGACAGATTAGAAAAGTTGGTTTCATCAAAGAGTGCACAGTACTTGAGGCTGAATTGCAAGTACTGCACTCCCAGCAACAGGAGCTCCTGCTTCCAGTAGACACCTTAGGATGAGAAGACCACTGGCAATGCTGTAAACAGCAGTTAGCCTTGGCTAACTCAAAGAAATGCGGTAAGGAATAGAAGAACTTGGAGATACAAATAAAAGCTGTGGGCTAGAGGAAGTGTGTGGCTATTTGGTAGTGGTAAAGTGTTGCTTCTTAAGCAGACTGCCTGGTTTAATGTGGAAAGCAATGAACCCTGTGGTTGCTTAGCCTCATTGCCTACTCAGTTCAGTCTGTCAGTTTTGCTCCCTGGAAGAAATTGTGGACTGAATAAAGGCCAGAAAATAATGCTTACTCAGCTGTTTCCTTATGCAATTGACTCTAAGGATTAGCAATCCAGGCAGCCTGTCCTCTGACCCGTGCTTGGACAAACTCAGTATTTGTCCTCACTTTCCATCTCATCTACAAAGCTCCACCTTAAATGCCCACCTGATTCTCAGCTACTCTGCAAAATTCTGATGACTGATGCGAAGAGTGAAGCATTTATAAAATTAAAACAATATATATTTTCATGAAGGTTTCCTAAATGTCCATGAAAAGAACTACTTTAGATTTTTGATCACTTAACAGTAAAAATAACACAGATAATCTGGGATTTAATAAAACCAAGTGTCTCATTCACAAACTAAAAACACTGAAAATGTGAAACTGTTCATCCAGCACCAAGAAATATTTCATCCACCATAAGTAATTTTTAATAAAATAAGAGTATTTTTAAAATATTCTTATTAGTTGACTATTCTATTATTTAGTTATTTCTGTGGATCAAAAACTCATATTGCTGTAAATTATCAATCAGACTAAATTTTTATGACAGCCTGTTTTGTATAGTTACATACATATTTTGTATACTTTTCCATTAAAGAATAAAGTATTTAGGAAAAGTAGCACTAACCTTTATGGGAAAGCAGTTTGTCAAATGATTCACCCCATATCACTGCTTCTTCAGGAGAGATCCTGTTCAAGAAACAAAACGTTTTATAATGGAGTGTGCAGAAACTCTACTTACGAATCTGCTCTAACATGTGCTATCATACTGCTCTTTTCAGTCATATTTCACAGGATTTCTCCTTTGATTATTATACAATGGAAATTGTATTTATATTGGAAAGTTCAAAAACATTGGTCAACTTTCTTTTGGTTTTTGCCTATAAAACCATGTGTTAAAATAACATTATTTTCTCATGAATTATTTTATTTTCTAGAGAAAAATAATCATGTGTTAGGTTAAAAACAAAGAAATCAGGTCAATTATCTTTCTTAATTTGGCAAATAGAAGAACCTAATCTAACAGTGTCTTTCAGTCAGACTTTTTTAAAACTGCAATTTCCTTGAAACTCTTACCAAAATATGCAACAATTTTTTTTAACAGATACAGGAAGTTTGACTAATGAAGTTTTAAAGGGGTAAGAAATAGGAAACATTTTTAATACAACAAATATTTTAGAAATGTTGATAATTGAGAATTGAATATATTTGTCTTGGATCTTTTATTGGTCATATTTCATATTTGGAAAAATTTATATTATCCTAGTGTATAAGGTTATTCCATTTTCTGTTTGAACTAAAGAAATGGCTAAAAGTTACAAAACATCCCTTTTTGTGCTTTACTTGATACTGTACCTAGGGCATTTTTTCCAAACTACTGAAGAAAGAGATGAATAGCACTTCTCAGTGACATTGTGCAAACTCTTAAATTAATGAGTATTTCATCAGTTTAAAATACAAAGTGATGAAGGAGTAAAATATATCATTTAAAATTGACAGGCATATAATTTTTAAAAAGCATCTCTAAATTTTTATGCGATTACTTAGTTCAAGCTATTAAAATGGTTTAATTTTATGGAATATTTCTAGTTTTTTTGAAATGAGATCGCTAACCCTTCCTTATATTACTGTGTAATCCAGTAAAATCCAATAAAATGGTAATCCCTAATTTCCTCTTTCTTAAATTTTTAATGATACAATCAGCAAAATGTCCCCCCAAATAATTACAAGTTATTCACCTTGTTTCTTTGGCCAATTGCCCAGATCTGCTGGAAAGAGTATCTTCGTGAAACTCAGGTTTCTGCACAAGAAGACTTAGCCTATTTCTTTTTTCCTTAGCTCTATAATGAAAAGGCATTAGCTTCAGGACAACTTGGATGATAACTGAAATCTCTCCTTCTGACTGTCAAACAGATTTGGGATTGGTAATCACCTGGACATCCCTTCTCACCCACCTCCCTCACTCTGGACACACCCAGTGGTTATCGTAAGAATTTCATTTAAATGCTGTTTATGGAGGAATTAGGATAGTATATGTGAAATATGCTTGTTTTTTTTCCCCTCAGTGACTTTAAAGTATTTGAGATTATATTTCAATAAATATTATTACAAGTTCTCCTGTGTGGTTAAAACTGTTGCACTTAAAAAAAAAAAACACTTTCAGATTTAACAGTTATTTACTCCTAATAAATAGATTTTTTTCAGTTGTAATATTACAATCAATATATTTTCAACCAGATATTTTAAAAACAAGTTCTAACAATTATTCAATGTCAATCATGTTTTTAAAAGTATAAGGCTGACTTAAAAAATTACGATTTTTACCTGATTTTGGCTTCTTTGCTTGTTTCTTCTTTTCCTGAACCATATATTAACTTGAAAAAGGTTTTTTCTTTTGGTTCACACATATTTAATTGAGAAAAGAAAATCAATGATGTTTCCATCTTCTCTCTCTAAAATGTAGAGATGTCTAATTTATTACATCTTTCACTTGTTAATGCTATTCCATGGTTATACATGATGGAGTAAAAAGTTATCTCAACCCGTCAGCAACACTTTAAAAAAAAAAATCAAGAGCTTGTGTTTCTGCCTCTGCAAAAATATAGAACTGAGGAACTAAAGTACAATTCAGTCCGGAGTTGTTTAGGGAAATGATACTACAAATTTGCAAAATGACTCTTGGTCTCTGAGATAAAGACTAGTATTACCACAGCGCAACTTCTCTTTCTAGTTTGTGCAACCAGAATAATGCTAGACCCAAATGACAATGTCATTTCCCACAGGAACTTTTTAAAAAGGTCTTTAACGTGTGTAGTACGCGTTAAAATGTGTGTGGCAAAGTGCTACACCAATCATATTTTCCCTTGTTCTTAAAATTAAGTATTTTTACTTATTTAAATACATTGAATTAGGTAAATTACATTTAACTGACATAATGCTATGTAATGTTAATCACGTTTGCTTAACAAATTGTATCAAAATAAGAAGATAGATCATAGAGTTTCACAGTTGAAGGGGACAGTAAGAAGCATTTAATTCAATGATTTTTAAGCATGGGTCCATGGAATGACTTTAGACATCTATAAAATTTTTACCAGTCCATGATGAAAATGGGAATAAAAGATCATATGTAATTTTTTCCTTAAACTGTATCTATTTTTAATATGAAGCACTTATTCTGAATTTGCTCTTTTGTCTTTTTTTTTTTTTTTTTTTTTTTTTTTTTCCTTTTTGCGGTATGTGGGCCTCTCACTGTTGTGGCCTCTCCCGTTGCGGAGCACAGGCTCCGGACGCGCAGGCCCAGTGGCCATGGCTCACGGGCCCAGCCGCTCCGCGGCATATGGGATCCTCCCAGACCGGGGCACGAACCCGTATCCCCTGCATCGGCAGGCGGACTCTTAACCACTTGTGCCACCAGGGAGGCCCTCTTTTGTCTTTTTTAATGTTAAAATGTTTTTAATGAAATATTGTAACTAGAGACGGTAGTTTGTAGGATTGTTTATTTTGTTCTTACTAAAAAAGAAATGGCAACTCAAAGTTGATTCAGCTTCCACTTTCTTTTTTTCATGAAACCCAAATATCTAAGAAATGCTGATCTAGACCATAATTCACATTAAAAAAAAAAGGCAGGGATGATAGATATTAAGTGATTTATTCTTACAAATTCCCAGAGGTCAGTAGAAAAGAAGATCTGGAATTATCAGAGCCTTTGATCACCAGTAGCATGTGCTTTAGTCTTTCCAAGTCTTTGATCTCCAGTAGTGAATGCTTTAATTCCTCTAAAATTGTATATATTAAAAAAAAAGTTAACAAATCAAAAAGAAAATCTATTTTCAATCTTTTTGAATTATTGATTTTAAGAAAATAGTTATTCTTAAAGATTCACAGGGATCCCTCTTAGGGATACCAGCTAGGAGCTCAAAACATTTGCAGAAATGAAATTAAAGAATATTTAGTATGTATTTATATATATGCCCCTGATTCTATAAGTTTTACTTTGAACATATTTTTAAGTTTACCTTGGCTGAAAATTGACTGTTAAAAATATTGTACAGGAGGGCATTTTATGGCAAGTCTAGCTGGAAATGGATGTTGATAATGCAGATTACGCTTCCACCACAAAGTCCTTTAGTCTCTAGTATTTATTAGCACTCACCATATATATATGAGGCTTAGTTTTGTAAAGGTGAATGAGGGCAAGGGCAGATGAGCAAGGACATCTTCTAGTCCCTAAGACTATGTTTGAATTACTATATTCAGAGGAGTATGAGACAGGAATTTACTATTTTTCATAAGATTTGCTGAAATTGTGTGTAAGATGTCCTCTTCACAGGCTGATAGAACTATGGAGAGAGAGACTGTGAAAACATGGACACAAGTAAATTACATTAAAGACCTGTCCAAAGGTCTGAAAGAGAATTGGAAGATGTGTGGGCTTACTCTGTGTGCGTGCAGACAGGTGGAAGCAGAAGAAAAACAGGGTGGATGCTGCATGATGACTTGAGCTGATAATCATTCTTTGGGGCACAATTATCCTTTAGCTTGAAGAGTATTCTCATAGGATAGTATTCTAGGTTTACAGTTGCGTTTTTTTGTTATTTTTTTCCAATGCTTTTAAGATGTTGCATTTTTGTCTTCTGGCGTCCATTATTCCTGATGAGAAAGTCAGTGCTAATTTGTATCATAGTTCTTATGCTCTAATGTGTCTTTTTTTCTGTCGCTACTTTTCAGATTTTTTTTTGTCTCTGATTTTTAAAAAATTTGATTATGATATGAAAGATATTCATTCTACTTGGGATTTGTTTAGTTTCTTGGATGTGTGGTTTTATAGTTTTCATCAAACTTGGAAACTTTTAGGCGTTGATTCTATTTGTTTTTCTCTTTCTTCCATTTTCAGAAACTGCAATTACAGGTATGTTTGACCCCTTGACATTGTCCCCCTGGTCACTTAGGAACTATCCAATTTTTTCAGCCTCTTTTCTCTCTGTTCCTCAGATATTTTTCATTGCTATGTCTTGATAGAAAATTTCACTGATCTTTTCTTCCTCTATGCCTAATCTGTTTTAGGTTTAGTCTGTAATTTTAAAAATTTCAGTTCCAGAAATTCCATCTTTTTATAGTTTGCATTTTTTCTTTATTATGTTCTTTTTCTTTGAAGTACTTGGAACATATTTAAAATACCTGTATTGAAGTCCTTTTTTGAAAATTCCTCACTGTGGTTCTGGGTTTGCTTTTATACCAATTTTTCTCCAGCTAATAGCACGTTTTCCTACTCTTTCAGATGTCTAATAATTATTTATTGATGCTAAACATTTTGAATTTTGTGATGTTAAATATCAGGACTTTATTAGTCTTCATTTAATGATGATAGAGTTGGTGTTGGTCAGGCAGTTATCTGAGTATCAGGTTTGTCCATAAAGACTTTTATTTAAACTTTGTTATGGTGAGCCTAGAATAGCCTTAATTACTAAGATACAAAGATTCTTAAATTTCTAATGAATTCTCAGAGTGTTCATTAAAGCTTTGCTATGCTGGATGTTAAGTACTTGAATGTCCCGTAGCCCTGTGTAAGCTCTGAAGATTAATTTGTATCTTACGGTAGGTATCCTCTGTCAATGCTTGTGGAGTTTTATCCTGCATGAGAGCTGCTTGGCGTTCAGCCAGACTCAAAGGTACCCTCGTACAAATTTCTTGAGCTCTTTCTAGTACTTTGTCTTGCAAATTTCAGCCCTCTTGCTCTCACTGAATGCAGATCACTATTTCCTCAACCTAAAATAGTACTTTTTGCTCTGTTTAAGGAGTACGCCTGTAAACTTCTCAGTCTCTAAATGAGCCTTACACTTCTTCCCTGCACTGAAGTCTTCAAAGAAGGCAGTTGAAGTTGTACAGCTCACTTCATCTGTCTCTCTTCTGTTAAGTATCACATGTCTATGTTGCCTATTTTCAGTGTCTGAAAACAGTTGTATTATATATTTCTTATATGTGTTATATCGGTTAAACCATCATGATCATGGCCGTCTTCTACCACACACATACACACACACACACACACACACATATCCTGTTACCTTAATGAATTCCATTACTGCTATTATTGCTCATGGAATTACTTATAGCTTTTCAATTAGTTTTCTTAAGTTTCTCAAGAAACAGATACTTTATAAATATTATTAGTTTCAACAACCCATTCCAATCATTACACTCTCATTTATTTTCTAGCCTAATATTATTGTTTTATAACTTCAGTACAGAAAGTTGATTGTTGGAATCTTTGTCGTCTTTTCCTTGGCATTAGGAGAAATTAAGACCTACTAAAATGAGGCTCAGTTTCATACTTAACTTTTGTGAATGTGTGCATTTATATGATTATGTTCCTTGTTCTCTTCTTTTCTTATGATAACTTTGCATGGAATTTGAGTTTGATACATTTCTGTTGTTTATTTTCACATGAAATTAGTTTTCTAATACTTTTAGAATGAGCCAGGATTCAAGAAAGCTTTCCTAGCTTTAATTTCAATAATTACATTGGTGGTAGTATTAGTATTCTGAGAATAATTTTCAAAATGAATAATTAGTGGATATTCTTATTTATCATCTCCTGTGTCCTTGAGAAGCAGAATTTTTAGGGTGGAATAAGGGACATATAGATGCAATAAGGAAGCGTTTAATTTAAACCTCCTTAGTCTTGAAGTTTGATTGTATCAGGATAAATTTGGGAAGTTGTTACTGGGTTGGTTATTGTTTCTAGTCTTTTATGTTGGATGGAGCTAGGCTGTATATTTTTCCTACTTATAAATATTCCCTACCTCTTTCCACTATTAAGACCTAGATACAATGACTAATGCTTTAGTGATGAGACTCATATTGTGGTCTTGAAGTGTCACTTCTCACTAAAAGCGACCTAGGTTTAGTGGAGAGATTGCTGAGGTCTGAGACAGGAAATGCACGAGCTGAGCCTAGCAAATCTTGCCATATCAGTTAGAAGGGAAGCTATCAAAGACTAATGGAGTCAATTCAAATTATTCAAGGGCCAAGTTACTAGTCTTCCACTAACCACAACGGGACGATCAGACTTTCAGTACCTTTAATAATGAGAGTGGATTGAATATATCAAACTTATTTTCATCTATGGGTGCATAGCAATATTTTAAAAGAATTACCTACCTGCAGAGGATTATAGAAATTAACACATTAAAATGAAAACTGGTTAACAAAGGGAACAATTAAGCAGTTATCCTATATTTCTTATTAACTCTACCATGGGAAACCAAAGAGTGAATGAGAGAAAGTATTGCTTTAATAAGATATATTCTGACAAACAAATAAAAGTGAAATAATATCATTAAAATCTCAGCTTTTTAAACCAACAACAAATAATTAGATACAGGTGTTAAACTTCAACGGTGGCTAAGATCACAAAAAGAGACAAGCAGACATTATGTGCTTCCTATAGCCATACCATATTCTTACAGTTTTCCAAAGAGATCAAATCTGATATCCAGTCTCTGGACCCAGTTGCCAATCTGCAGGAATGACAGAGGATAGAGGAACATGTTTAACTGCACCGTGAAGGTGCAAGCAGTGAGATCCTGGCTTTGGGGGGAACTACAGCCCAATGCTGCAGCTGCTAAATTGTAGGGGAACGAAGGAGATTGAAATAAGATGGGATAGAATGGTCTGTTTCATTCAACTGTGCATTGAATGAACAATATAACTCTATAACGCCAAATAAGTCTTTTCAAATAAAGGGCCAATTGCCTAATTACTTCTACCTGAAAGTCTGAGCGTTTGATATTATCTAGGAAACACCCATGTTCTATGACCAATCAAGTAGTCAAAATCAGTACTATTTTACCAGCCATTTTGAGAGTAAACTGTATAACCAGCATGAGGTAAGGGAACTCTCAAAGAACTTACATTCCAGAAAACTCTTCAAGTCTCTCTTTCCATAATTCTTCCCAAACTGCTTTCAATCAGAGCAATTTGGTTATTTTTCTTTTTTTTTTTCATTTTTTTTCATCTTTATTGGAGTATAATTGCTTTACAATGGTGTGTTAGTTTCTAATTTGGTTATTTTTCAACACAGCAACACAGTGTGAATACTGGCTCACACTAGTTCTTCCAAAATTCTGATTATGTTAATTTGAAAATCAAAATATTACTACTGCTACTTGTAACAGTAAAACAAAATTAAATGGAAAACATATTCATTGACTACCTCTAATGCAAAAGGGAGAAAAGATACTGACATTCCTAACATTTCCACAGTGAAAATATTACATTTGGTGTATTGAGGAAACTGACAGGCAGAGAAGCAACAAAGCACACAAAACCTTCCACACTTGCCTTCTTCCACGTAAAAGCATGCCTGCCATGGGCATAGCTGCACTGGACATTTCACAGAAGGGCGCCAAGAGTAAAGCTTGCCCTCAGTCACTCAAAATATTTATAAGGAAAGGAGGACAGATAGCATCTGTGTATCAATGGGAGAGTCTTAGTTAAGGAAATGCCAGAGTTGACTACTTCTCCACTGATCTAACTCACAACTGCTATACTAAATTATTCCTAAGCTACAGGAGAAGAAGAGAAAACGACCCCCAGGGCCACTCAGAATTGTCTCTGCTTATTCCCTAGTGCCATACAAACTAAAAGGCTTCACTCAGCTTCATGATATGGCCCCTGTCCACCTTTTCAGCCTCTTTTCTCACCCCATCCCTTCTGTCTAGTTCACCCTTTGGAGTTATCTTCCCTTCTCGTTGTCTTTGAGGTATTTGACAGTTCTATAAATTGTTGAACACCGATAGTAATGCCCATGCTTCTGGTTCACATAAACACAGATTAGCCCAGTGGAGATGCATTTGATTACTGCCCTATGGATATTGATGAATTTTTATCTATTTGTAAAGTCATTTTAGCATTCCCGATGACCAATATGTGTGTGCATCTTGAATTCTTTTGTGAACCACCTACAACATCTTACTAATTCCTTCATTAACTAGTGAGTTAAATAAAATCTTAGATACATATTTATTTTACATTTGTATGAGTCATGATTTTACCTGTTAAAAAATATGTTTTAGTAAAATAATCAGCCCCTTCTTTCTAGATGGCTCCATCCTCTTGTCCATTTGAAAACAGTGATTAACCTTTAAATATTAAGCTTAAGCGTTGCATTATCTCTCCTTCAAAAACACTTATAACTTAACTAGGCAAAACTACACCCCATCCATTGCACTTCACTCTATCTAACATGTAATTTCATAATAAGAATTGCAAGCTTCTGTTGCTCATTTTGTCACCTTTTTTTTCCTACTTGATTCTAGCCTTTGATTATAGGAAAAGTTTCTTATTCATTTTTGTAAATGGAGCACACAGCATTCTGCCAGCAACACATGAAGAATTTATTACATATTGTAATAAAATAAAGTGTGAAAACTACACAAAACAAATGTATACTGTAAAGAATTATTAAAATGCTAACACCCTTGGAACTACTACTCAGGTCAAAAAATAGTACTTTGTCTGTCACCTAGAAGCCCCATCCATGTGTCCCACCACAATTACAAATTCTCTGTCTCCCCATGAGTAACTATTATCCTGAAGTTCATAATGATCACTTCATTTTTAGTTTTATAACCCAGATATTCATGCTTTTATATTTATCCATTCCCTTTTTAAACTTAATATGCCTTTTAAGTCTCTTTTAATAAGTCCCTCATCAATCCTCTTCTTTCCTTACAATTCATCTATTGAAAAACTGGGCTGTAGTTTTTCTCAACATCTGGACCTTGCTGACTGCACATTCACGGTGCAGTCCAACTGGTTCCTCTGCTTCTGAATGATACTTGCGGGTAATATTATAGCAAGTATGATGAATACTTCAGGAATTAAAGGCATGACTCTCTATGGTCAAACCTACATACATTGTAATTGTACGATAAATTACCTCCTGCCATAACCAAGGACTTGCCAAAATGAGAATTTAGAGCTTTATATGCTGACCAAAACTATTTTTATATCCCTCTCATATTGCAATATATTTTAATTTTTATGTCATTGTCAAATATAAAGCTTCATTCAGATATCCAAAGGGATTAAAAAACTTGCCTTTATAAATTCATAAGACTCAAAGCTGTGGATGAATTTCAACCCATAGTTGAAAGAATCAAGAATGAGAAAAATTACATGACTTGTTCACTGTCAGCATATCACTGGCAGAGCTGAAACTGGAATCTGGTTTTTATAACTCCCAGGCCTTCCCCAAGCTCATCTGTGAGTGGCTAAAAGCTTTGAGCTGGGAAAATGCTCTGCTTATGTTCTATGTATAGCGTCCCTCTCTTTAGTTATGACTTGACTCCTACAAGGTTCCTTTTCCTCTCTCACAGAGGCTTTAATCTGCAAGTGGATAAAAGCTCCCATTAGCCTGCCTCTCTTCCAGGCTTTAGTCCCAGGACAATTCTCCCACTTTCTCTAGTATTATGCAGTTCAATGGTGTCCTTCCCCACCTGCAGTCCTGTAAAGGCCTCTTTTCTAATGCCTAATTGCTATTTTTGCTAGGACTCAAATAATATGTTAAGTTTTTAAATTTGATCAGAAATTTATTTTAATAAGTTTTTATTTTGGAAGGATTATAGATTTATAGAAATGTTACAAAGATAATACAGGAGTTGTCACATACTCTTTTCCTAGCTGTCACCATTGCTAACATCTTACATAATCCTTGTGCATTTGTCAAAACTTAAGAAGTCAGCATTAGTCCATCACTGTGAACTAAACTAGACTTTATTTGGATTTCTATTCTTTCTACTAATGCCATTTTTCTGTCCCAGGACCCAGTTGTGAATTCTACGTGGCATTTCCTAATCGTATCTCATTTGTTGCCTCTGTCCATGACAGTGTCTCGGTCTTTCCCTGTTTTTCATGACCTTGGCAGTTTTGAGGAGAACTGATCAGGTATTTTGTAAAATGTCTCTCAGTTTGGGTTTGTCTGATGTTTTTATCATGACTTGACTGAGGTTATGGATTTGGGAGAAGGTACCAAAGAAGTGAATCACATCACATCAGTGGGAACGCACTATCACCATGACTTACCATTGGTGGTGCTGACCTGATCTCCTGGCTAAGGTAGAGTTTGCCAGCTTTCTCCACTGAAAAGTTCTTTTTCTAACCTTTTCATGTGCTATTCTTGGGAAGCAACTCACTAAGTTCAGCCCACAATTGAGGAGGAGGAGGAAGTATATATATAAATTATTTTTAATTCTTTTGTAAGGAAGATTTATCTCTTTCCTTCTATTTATCCAGTAATTTATCAGTATGGACTTGGGTGTATTTATATTTTGAGTTACAATCTAGTACCATAGTATTTATTTCGCTGTTCAATTGTTCTGGCTTTTGTCATTCAAATTAGTTCCTCATTGCAGGCTTTTTAAGAGATAAAATGCACTTAATTTCTCAAATATCACTATAAGAAGCAAAAAAATTGTTAGGTATCAACAAAAGGAAAATTTTAAATTACTGGGATGGATTTTGTCCCCCCCAAAAAACTTTTTTAAAAACTTTGGAAAATATCATACAATTTTCACTGTAGTTTGAAGGTAGATAGAATATCATAATAAGTCCCCATACCTTTAACACTCAGTTTTAAAATTAACACTGTTTTGCCACACTTTATCCTTTTTGTCCTTATTTTTGAAATTTGATTAAACATTTTAAATCAAATCCCAGGCATTAATATTTCCCTTTTAAATATTTCAGCATGTCTTTATAAAGAATAGTTTCTAGATAACCACAATGCCATTATCATACCTAAAAAATACCTTGATATCTTTACTAAACCCAGTCCATATTCAAATTTCTTTTGTTGCTCAAAAATGTCTTTGTATAGTTTGTTCTAATCAGCATCCAAAAATATGTCCACACGTTGCAATTGTTAGTTACGCCTCTTAAACCACTTATAGTATAAAACAATATTATGTTCTGCCCCCCCCAATTTTTCATGTTATTTACTAGTTGAAATAAATGGGTCACATATGGATTTGTGTCTACTGGCTGTATCCTAAGATAGTTCAGTGGGTTCAGGTGGTAACAAAATGACTCCTACATTGTATCATTGTGTTTTTTCCCCAGTGATGAGCTTGGGATACATTGATACCATGTAAATATTCAGTTCCTTATCCATTATTCACCAAATGTCTGTAGTATATATTCATTATCATTGCCCAAACTTGTCATTTAAGCAGCAGTACAAAATGATGTTTTCTAATTCTATAATTCCTTCCACTTAATTTCCATGTAATTTTTCTGTAAAGAATAACATTTCCTTATTGAGCAGGACTTTTTGGTTATTCCAAAATACAAGTCATTTGAAGTCACCTGACCAATACTTAATTTTCCCTCTATTATTACTCTAAGTTGTTTTATAGTAATGAGTTGTTCCCCTAGCACCTATGATATTTTGTGTATACTTATTTGTTCTCTTTCATTGTTGATTTTTGTTTGTTTGTTTGTTTTTTTGCGGTACGCGGGCCTTTCACTGCTGAGGCCTCTCCCGCTGCGGAGCACAGGCTCCGGACGTGCAGGCTCAGCTGCCATGGCTCACAGGCCCAGCCGCTCCGCGGCATGTGGGATCTTCCCGGACCGGGGCATGAACCTGTGTCCCCTGCATCGGCAGGCAGACTCTCAACCACTGTGCCACCAGGGAAGCCCCTCTCTCAGGTTTTAATGAAATTTACTCATGGTTCCTGTTAACACTGGCATAGTTTCATTTTTAATATTTAAATCTTTGGGGCATTTGGAATTTATCATCTTTAAGTAGCAAGGTGAGAATGTACATTTATCTTTTTTGTAATGGTTAAACATCTTTCCCAACATAACTGCTTTAAAAATGCCATCTTTTCCCCACTGATTTGAGATGCTAATCTTCTAGTATATTAAATTTCTCTAAGATTTAAGTCTATCTCTAAACTTTGGATTTTGTCCTAATTGGCCTATCGAAAAGTGCAGCAATCATATTTTTTTAAACTGTGCATTTTATTATATTTTTACTGTATGTTAAATATTTTATAGACTTAGTCTTCTTCCCTTTTTACATGGTTTTCTTGGTTCCTCTTGTTTATTCTTTTTTTCTATGTTATTGTTTAAATTAATTTGTCTGGTACCGTGTTGGGGGGCATGGGGCATTGTTTGTATATTTAGAGGATTTTATTAATATTGTGTCTAATTTTTAAATTAAAAGTTAAAGTCTCTATATATATTTAAGTTTTGCCCTAGATGTGTTTTACAAATTTTTGTCACTTTGTTACATTTTCAAAGGGTGGAAATAAGGATCTAGGATATTTTTCTTGCAGATCATCCCTAAATAGGAATGTTAAAAATTGTATCACAGTGGTAATGCATGTATTCAATATTATACATCAAAAATGAATTGTGGCTTCTAGTTTCAGACCAAACATGTAAAGAGCTTGGAAGTCATAACTCCCATCTTTACGATAAGAAAAAACTGGACAATGACATCTTGGACCCATCAGAGAACTCGGTTACAGGGTAAACCAGCAACCCAACATCTAGAGAGATAAATGCACCCAGAGAGATACAGCAATAGAAGCTGTTGGAACCATATACTGGTAGTAACACTTAAGTGGTAATTTTGGTGAATTCTTGGAGGTTGAGTGGAGACTAGTGTGAGGGTGAAAAACTGCTGGGAACCACAACCTTAGAGAGACCCCACATTTTTATGGGCTTTCCTTCCAGGAACCCCATCACGTGTCTATGGTGAAAGTCCAAGAAAGATCCCCTCTTGGCTCCGGCAGGGGCAAGGGAAGAGTAACCATTTAGAAACATGTTCAGAGCCTTTTCCATATCAGAGGTCTACTTTCCGGTAGAAAGGACTTCGCCCAATTCTTAAACTTTATCCAGATGAAGGAAGAGAACTCACTTCAGCCTTCCTGTCTCACTTAAGGGGTGGAAAAACAGGCATCTAGAATCAGGGCTTCAAAGAAATCGATTTGGGAATGTTGCAGCCAGAGAAAGGCATAGGAGGCTAAAGGTAAAAAGGCTGGATTAACACTTATGAAGGTCATACCTCCGAGACACAGGCACATCAAATGATTGAGATTTAATCAGAAGATCATAGAATGTTCTTCTTCCCCCCTACCTTACCACCACATCGACAGAGGTCAGGTACAATAAAAGTGGATTATAGCTGAAAGAACTAAAATACAGACTCCATGAGCAGGGATACTTAGTGAAGCCCAAAGCCAAGTGAGGACATCAAAACAAGGACACTGGAAAAACTTCAATTAGAATATCCCATTGTCTCCTTGTGTGAGAAGTTGCATGTGCCTTTCTCCTCTACAGAGTAAAAGCTCTTGGCGGGTAGAGATTGGCATAGTCTGCTTTGGTAATGAACAGGTTGTCAGCAAGGTTTTTCAAGTGAAGACATGGGTAAACAAAAAAAGCATGTTTTCATATTATGAAATGGCTACTGCTGGCTACTCCATCCAGACTCATGCTGCATACCCAGCAGTATTTCTTCCACGTCGCCATTATAAACAGAAACAGAGTGTGGAACAACGCTGGCGTTCCCTATTGCCCAAGTGTAATTCCACCCAAGAGCCATGCAACCTCTCCTGCTGCAGTGCGAGCGGCTTACTCTGAGACACGGCACCTGGGCGACGGTGCTGCGGGAGGCGAGTCGGCGTCGGGGTCGACGTGGGGTCAACGTAGGCGGCGGCATCAACGTAGGCGGCGTCGGGGTCGACGTGGGGTCAGCAGGCTCTCTGAGGCGGGAGTGCGAGCAGGGGCGTCAGCGTCGGGCCCAGCGGCTGGAGGCCAGACTCAGCACACACACCACTCTCTTTTGAAAGGTAATGGCAGCCACTATTTGGGTAATGTGTTTACATTTCTTTTGTGGTCTTGACTGACCAAGCTGATGTTTAGCAGTGATTACCTCTGACCCGCGTTTACTTCTGCGATGAGAATCTCATCATTGCTCGCAACTGTGTGAAAGAAATGACCTCTGAGAAACAGTCTCAGTGAAAACCTTCTTTGGTCATAGTTGTACTCTGCTCTTTGAATCCAGCAGCATTCATACCCATATTCCCTGAGCGTCGGTCAAAAAAGGTGGTTGGTTTGGTTTATTTTGTTAAATACTGGAATACAGATGCTAAAATGAGGTATGTCTAGGATCTAGTGTTGATGGAAAAATTGTGAAGGAAACTAATACAAAATACCTCTGTATCTAGGGGTCGACAGAGAAAGTGAGAGAGACTGTCTTCAGAAATCCAGTTTAAGATACTGCTTATTGGATTCCTAATGAAGGAAGGAGACCCTTAAATTCTAGGTGACCAGGTTTTAACCTTAGGATAGAAATAAAACTAGAAATAATACGTATAATACATAAATTATGTATCTTTTCAGTCACTTTTTCGTAACGTGTTTAAATATGGTTCACGTGAAGTTCATAAACATGATTTAAATACCAGCATTTGACATTTTTCTTCCAGCTTTGTCCAAGTCCAAGAAACTGAGAGAAATAGTATTTCAAGTGACATTAGTGTTCAGCTCACTGGAAAGTTAGGTTTTTGAACAAGGATGGTTCATCAGGCTTTTTCATTGACCGGATAAAATATTCTTTCAGGCCTTCTAAAGCCTTTGCTCTTTTTCTTTGCCCATCTCGCAAACTCGGGCTCTTAAGCACCTCGATTGCCTTGACACTGAGAATGAGGTGCTCTTGACGGAAGACACAGGGAGGAAGTGCCCTGGTTTTGAGCACATAAACTGTATTCCTGTTTTATTATCAGTCTCTTTTAAGTTTGATTGTAAAAGTCCCTCCTCTAGGGTCCGACCTACTGGGACTGTACTGTCAGACTTAGGCTTCTGGCAAAATGGGTATCAGACCTGAGGCTAAAGTTTCCCTGTCACCCTGAGAGGTTCTCTTTCAGAGTGACCAGCTAACCTCCCTCTGAGCTGGCTCTTTTTTTCACAACAGGGGTTTCTTTTGTGGTTTTGTCCTCCTTGATTCATCCATTAAGGGAGACAAATGCAAATGTAGATCAAATGACTAGCCCTTGAGTGTGTATATTTTTTGTCTAACCTTGAGTGTGTGGATTTGTTTAAAAATTATTTTAAAATTTTTTATTGTAGTATAGTTGATGTACAATGTTGTGTTAGTTTCAGGTGTACAGCAAAGTGAATCAGTTATACATATACATATATCCACTCTTTTGTTAGATTCTTTTCCCATGTAGGCCATTACAGAGTATTGAATAGAGTTCCCTGTGCTATACAGTAGGTCCTTATTAGTTATCTATTTATATATAGTAGTGCGTACATGTCAATCCCAGTCTCCCAATTTACCCCTCCTCCCCTTATCCCCCAGTAACCATAAGTTTGTTTTCTATATCTGTGACTGGGTCTTTTTAATAGCCAAATTATATTTGCTTAGAGCTTCTACTGCCTTTCCCAGAATAAATTCTTCATTTCCTTTCTAACATTACACCATCCCCCAGGGATTTCTTCTCCCACAGAGTCCCCAAATCTCCTATGGGTTACTCACACTTGCTCATGAGTCATGTGGTCTCATTAGTTGCTCTGCCCACCTCTGCAGAATCAGTGCTGCGATGAGCAAGTTAGAGACCAGGTGGTCCTGAAATGGCCTGGACTGAACCCTCTTGGCCCAGTGCTTTGCTCACCACCATCGGTCTGATGCGCCTGTCCAGATTTCTGCCTCATTCCTGCTGGAGCAAATGTTCTCTCCTGAGGAAAAGCAGGAATCTCTTCCCATTATATCATGTTTAGCTCCACAGGAAAAGTCGTTTTACTTCAGCAGTTATGTTGGGAAAGGGCTAACCTAATTCATCGTTACTTCACTTGAATTCTTTCGGTGTTCATGAAAATTTACATAGTCATCAAGTGTATACACCTTAGCAAACTCAGTTTCCTATTGCTGCTGTACCAAATTACCACAAACTTAGTGGCTTAAATCAACACAGATTTATTCTCTTACAGTTCTGGAGGTCAGAAGTCCAGGATGTGTCTCACTGGTTAAAATTAGTGTCAGCAGCTTCCTTTCTGGAAGCTCTAGGGATAAGTACATTTTCTTGCTTTTTTCAGCTTCTAGAAGCTGCTCATGGTCCCCCTCCAAAACCTGCAATGTCTGGTTGAGTTTTTCTCCCATGGTATCACTTTAACACTGACTTTTCTGCCTCCCTTTCGTGTTTAAGGACCCTTGTGATTACACTGGTCCCACCTGGATAATCCATATTACTCTCCCTATTTTGAGGTCAGTTGGCTAGTAATTTTAATTCCTTCTGTTATCTTAATTCCTCTTTGCTATGTAACATAGTATACCCACAAGTTCTGGAGAACAGGGCCTGGATATCTTTGAAAGGCCATTGTTCTGCCTACCACATATACATTCATAACAACTAAAGTCCAGAAAACAGGATGAGGGGAAAATTAAATCACCCTGATAGTTGAGAGTTTGGTTCAATGACAATACGTAATTTTGAAGGTAAATGTGATTTGAGTTCACATATATTTGTTGTTCAAATAGTTTTCTTCTAGGTCTCTCTGATGCCTAAATTTTAGAGTTCAGATCATTAATAAAAATATAAATGTGTAAAGAAGCAGATTTTTTGGCCTCTACAATCCATTCATGTCCTTCACCTCCTCACTTCTTGTAAAAAAAAAAAAAAAAAGTGGTTCTTTCAATATAACGACATATTATTTTCTAAGTCACAGTTAAAATGAATGGTAAATACTCTGAATTGAAAATATAAATAATTTTCCCTTTAGTAACAAGCCTTCCAAACAGTGTTTTCCAAGTATTTTCAACACAAAATTTTTTTTATATCAATAGAATCTGACACAAGCTAGTTGTGATACTTTCAGCATCTGTGGATTGAGAAATATAACTACTAATGTTTAAAATAAGTATGCACATTTTTCTTTATGACACACAGATATGTTTCTGACAATGGCACATATAAGTGTATGATATTGTACATATTTATTTTATATATACGGCTTTGTACACATAGATAATCAGTTCACAGGCCCCTTGTAGTAACTCTGAACTTCAGAAATCTATGGTAAACCCAGATTGCAAACTATTTCCTAAAAGTCAAAAAACCTCTCAAATCTACCTTCTTAATCTCCATCAAGAACACAATTTTTTTTTCAAATATTTCAGAGCACTGCAAAATGCAGTTACCTCATTTTTGAACAAACAACTTAAAAAAAAAAAGAACCTAGAGTCTACAAGGAAACGTGTTGAAAATTCTGAAACAGAAATGTGCAAATAAATAGATTTTTTATCCCTGTCTCTAGTAGTTGTCTAGTATAAAACATGTAATTTAAAGTCACTTAATTTACAGAATTGGTATGCTCATTAAATACCACTTGATAATTTAACCCACAGTCTCTCAGAACAGATTCTAAGAACTCTTGAGCCAAATGCATATTCAAATTTTACTTCTGATTTAAGACTTTAAGAAATAAGATGCCTGTATATGATAAAGCCACTTTCATACAAGTGAAGAATATTTTGTAGGCATTTATAGTAATATTAAGCTCTCTACCTAAAACCTGAAGTACATTGTTTCATTGAGTAGTTGTCTGTGCTGGAGAGACCACTGTGTTTTATGGAAACATAATTGGAAAGTAACTTTTAGAAAAATGAAAAGAAAACATTTGATGAGATACATAAATACTATTTACTAGAATATTTATTAGAAAAAAAAGAGAAGTTTAAAATTTTAAACAATCATTACATTTAAAAAGATTCCCTGTTTACTTATTGAGAATTATTAGAGTAATGTGGAGAATAAGTCACGTACCCAAAATAATGGCTTAAATGAGATTGTGGAAAATTTAGGTTAGTAAAATGAAAAGGTCAGTGTTAAATTATATGGTTTGGCTAACAAAATAAATCTCTTCATCTTGTCCCATTCATTTTATTAGATAATGTCTTTAGAAGTTTTATCTCTCAGTTAAGTTTTGGCCAAGGACTCCTAAATTTTTAAATAGTTCTCCAAGTTTACTTAGGTGACGCATTTAAAGTTGTTTTTAATGGAATATATATTGGATGTTTACTGCAGTCTTTTCTGTTCAGATGACTGGGGTATGAATTTACTCTAAAATAATTCTTGATCCGGATTTAAGATTATCAGGAGCCTAACAATGCAGAAATGACAGTAAAAATTTATAATTCCATGCTAGTTAAAATTTCCTCAAATCTGTTGGAGAAGAGGGATTATATAAGAGCAAATTACTGGCATATTTCCATTGCTAAAGGCTAAGGACACAGAACATTTACAGATTCAAAAGGGCATAAATTTTAGTTTATGTGCCCATTATAGCCACTGTTGACAGGAAACAGGACGAACACAGTGTGAAATGTGACTTGCAGAGTCACTTGAGACTGGTTCTCTGAAATTTACCAAGTCTACTGCCATTAACAGCCTGTGTAAGTAGGACCCTAGACAGTGTATTTTGGTTTTATTTACATAGCTAAAGAATGTATTAAGAATTGATCATTTATCATTCACTTTTTATAAATAATCTTTGACTCTTCTCAAAAGAGTATTAATTTCTAAAACTGGTACTACCTAGGCTGAGCATATTATTTTCCATGGGGTGTTAAATAAATTTTTAAAGTAAATTTCTGGTACATAAGGAAATCTACATTGGTAAGTTAGAAATCATATGATATTTAGGAATGCTGTGATGGAAATATTTTTTTTTTTACTGTTGCTTTTGTAAATGATATTGTTGGAGAGAGACTTTTAAGCTCTTCCTTCGAAAACTAGGTATAGACAAGAACATGGGTTAGCGTAGATTAGATATCAAGGTCTGTAACAAAATGATAACAAATCGTGTTTTCTATTGGTTAGATGTTACTGTTTGATATTTAATTCAAAAGAAGCAATGATGGGTAGCTGTAAAGAACATAGATTATAGTCTAAATCTCTTCTGGGCTCACTCACTGCTAGCTGTGTCACCTGCAGGTCAGTCAGTTTGCCTCACTCTGCTTCAGTTTGCGCATTTTATAAATGGTGGGAATAATAGTACATACCTCAAGAGGTTGTCTTGAGGATTAAATGGGTTAATACAGGTAAAGCACTTAAAACATTTCCTGACATCTTCTAAGTGTTTTTTGAAAAAAAGGTATTTACTCATTTATTATTATAAGTGCTTGTACATACCAGGCCCTGTGCTGGAGTCTCGAAGGGAAGTAAGTTGTGGGCCCTGTTCTCAAAGAGCTTATGAGTCTTACACAGATCATCTCCATGTAATGTGTTCCGGTTTATATGTGAAATACATGTCGATTGCTATGGCAGAAGCTTGACTCTGGGTTTTTCAAACAGAATATCTGAGCTGCTTCTTGAAGATAAGAAATTGTGCAAGTGAAGAAGCTGGGGAAGGGCATTTCGTTTAGAAAATAGCATGAAAGCAGACACAGAATGGTGAAAGAAAATGAATATGCAGGGAGCTTCTAGTAATTCAGTATCAGAAAGCTTAAATCACAGGGGCCTACGCCTCTGGATGTCCCTCTCCCCCTGCTTTGGTTTATTCAAAAGGAATCAAATGTTTTTACGTTGGTCATAGATTCTGCAGATCAGCACAGTGCTTACCACTCCTTTTACGTTAAGCAGACCTGGGAACAAGGACTTGGGAACAAGTATTTTACTTGAGAAATGATCCCAGGAAGCACAAATGAAGAAGTGCTGAAAAAGAAACAGAAAGAAAGAAATGCAAATGAGATGTGTGTTAATAAGTGGGTTTCAATTTTGGGCAACTGGGCCTCAGTCCTACTGGTGATCCTTTGAGAAAACACGTAGAACACATTTCTATATTGTTCCAGGGGAAGATGGAGAGACTGGGCTGTTTATTCACCCACTTTCACCCCTGCACACATGCCATTGGTTGAAGGTTTCACCCTGAAGCAGTCACTCCCCTGATCTTCAGTTGCTCCTGCCTTTAGGCAGCAAGCTCTTGTGGGGCTAGAATTAGCTCTCATGCAGTGAAGAAGAGAGATGCAATGTTTAGAGTAGAATGCTATCAACATACCAAAAACTGTCTTCTACAGCCGCAGGTGCATTCAGAGGGAGACTTAGAAGTTAGGGAGGAGGGAGTGACTGAGGGCACAGATTCAGGTGAGCTGTCAGGCCTCCGAAGACCTGATTCTGTGGCCCCTGGTAAGAAGAATGAGGTAGGGGCTGACTGGAGACTTGAGATAAGGCTGGAGAAATGGGGAGAGGAAAAATCATTCAGCATCTCACAGACCATGTAATGCTGGCAATTTATCTTTTATTATTAAGTGCTTTAAAATGGTTTTCATAGAATGTGAAATACTTCAATTTGCATTTTGGATCATTGTCTTAGACTGTAAACATTATCCTTAACTGGAAAATAACATAAATTTAGCTAGTTTGTTGAACATGGTTTAAAAATGGGTCTTGGCCCACACATGGAGATCTGGGATTTAGCAAAAGAAAAATCAGTTAGATTCTGTAGTATAATTTAATTCAAACTAAACTTACTTTTGAACATGTTTTAAATTGGTGAAAGACTAAGTAAATCACAGTATTTTTTATAGTACAAGTTTAGAGTAAAATGTACGTATTTTTACATATTTACAGAATTTTATCAGTCTCTATAATGATGTCACATACTGGATAAGAATGTAAAGATGCATCACCATATTAAGGAATGTTATGCATAATAACTGATGAATGCAAGCAATTTACCTTTTAAATTTTATTATGACCATATGCTATTTTATTTATGTTTCTCCAGCTTTATTGAAATAAAATTGACATATAACATTGTGTAAGTGTAAGATGTACAACATATTGATGTAACACACTTATATACCGTGAAATGAATACCACTGTTGCATTAACTAACATTTCCATCACCTCATAAAATTACCATTTCTTTTCCGTGGTAAGAACATTTAAGATCTACTGTCTTGGCAACTTTCAAGTGTATAATACAGTATTGTTAACTGTAATCACCCTGCTGTACGTTAGATACCCACAACTTATTCATCTTATAACTGAATGTTTGTACCATTTGACCAACATCTCTCCATTTCCCCAACCCCCTAGCCCTTGCTAACCACCATTCTACTCTGCTTCTATGAGTTTAGCTTTTTTTAGATTCCACATATAAGTGATATCGTACAGTATTTGTCTTTCTCTGTGTAACTTATCTCACTTAGCGTAGTGCCTTGAGGGTCCATCCATGTTGTTGCAAACAGCAGGATTTCCTTCTTTCTCGTGGTTGAACAATATTCCATTGTATATATACGCTGCGTCTTCTTTCTCCATTCATCATTGACAGACACTGCTGTTGTTTCCATATCTTTGCTGTTGTGAGTAACGCTGCAGTGAACATAGGAGTGCAGCTATTTCTTCAAGATACTGATTTTGTTTTCTTTGGCTATATACCCAGAAGTGGGCTTACTGGATCATAACCATATGCTATTTTAGGTTTAAGTATTAGGATCAGACAGTTCCATAATATTCATTCTAGGTGTATTACTATTTGTCTCCACTCAGTGGGCACACTCCAGAGAAATGAGTGAGAGAATATAAATTCCTTATTTCTAGATAGTATAGCATCAGTTACAGAATTTAATATTGATTTATGCTAACAATTTTGTAGAATTAATGAATAATTGCTTTGAACATGATTTTTAAACACAGGAATAATTTGTAGAGTATGACCAAGTTACTTTAATTCAGTATTCTGAACTTCTGTTGACAGTCCCTTTAACAATATTATATTGTGACTATTTCATGAAAGTTCTGATAATGCTTTGTGATCTTAAATGCAAATCCTTTGACAGAGATCACTTTCTCTGTATTTCCCATCAGCATTTTTTAACGTGCACATTAACCGCATTGAATAATTTTGTAGGGTGGAGATAATTTCCATGGGGAATTCATACATAAATCAATTAGACCGAGGCTGAACATGTTTGCTACAATATGTTTAGCTATATTAGAATGGTTATCTATTTGATTATATTATGTTTAATATCTAAAATAGCTGCTGTTGACTTCCTAGAAAAAATGTTAATACACTTAAATGTGCATGTGCAGTGTGTGTACACGTATGCTTTTGGAGTACTTGTTAAGGTGTATATCTACAGAGAGATACACACTACTATTACTTTGGAAGATACTTCACTTTTTGGCTACTTCTCATAGTTTTAAAAAATTCCAAGTAGATATTATTTTCACTGATTAATTCTTGAGAGCCAACTAAATATTAGACTTTGTGCAGGAAAGACATACATTTTCTAAATTCCTATAATGTGGAGGAAGAAGCTGCTATCTGAGTCTGCCAACGTAGAGACACTCCATGTTGCTAAGGTGTAGAATGGAGAACTGCCAAAATGTCAGGACCCAGGTAGCTTAGCATGGTCTCGGATGTAGTTTTTACGGGAAGGAAAAGGAGCTTCCTTATAAAGATTCCTTTTTCAGGAATCTCAGGGCAATTAACCACATAGGCAAAGTTCAAGTATAGTTTCTTTACACGTATAAAATAATGTAAAGGCCTTTGTTACACAAACAGCACACAGATACAAGTACAGATTGCAATGGCAATGTGTTATGTGACATTTTAAAAAAGGAATCTCACTAAGCTGTAGTGTTTCCGAGGCATGTAATTTATCATCTGAACAGTGCTACCCTGATGACAAACAAAAGCATCTTACCTACCTTAAATTGTTCGAGTAATTGTTCAAGTATTGTTTTTTTAAACAATACAACTGCTTGTCTATACTTAGTCATTGTTGAACAAGTTAAAACTTGATATGGAGCAGAAATTTTCTGTAATATATTCCTTAGTGTTTACACTTAGATTCAAAGAGGAAAACTACTGCACAACCAATGATTCTATTCCACTCCATTTTCTCTGACTCGTTCAGGCTTTCTTACTTACTTTTGCAAGAGGCCTTACTGGTTTTAGTCTGACATTCTAGTAGAAGTAATTTGTACTTTTAGTGGGAAGTTGGGAGCCTATGAAGATTTCACTTGTGTGTATTCTGTGTCTACTTTCACTCTGATCAATATTTATAGAGCTTGCTTTGTTCTGTTCATCTTCCTGCAGTAAAACCATCCAAACCATTCAGAAAAGTCCTTTTGTCCTTTTTTTTTTTTTTTTTTTTTTGCGGTACACGGGTCTCTCATCGCCGCGGCCTCTCTCGTTGCGGAGCACAGGCTCCGGACGCGCAGGCTCAGCGGCCATGGCTCACGGGCCCAGCCGCTCCGTGGCATACGGGACCCCCTAGATCAGGGCACGAACCCGCGTCCCCCGCATCAGCAGGCGGACTCTCAACCACTGCGCCACCAGGGAAGCCCCAGAAAAGTCCTTTTATCCATTAAATGTTCAAGATGTATCTCACCTGTCTTCTAATTGATTATATGAAATATACTCTATATATACACCTTTATCCATATACTTTTTTTTGTATAATTCCTGACACCCAGGATTATCTTTTTCTCAGAGCAGGGTGCCACCATGTTACCTTCTAGCCATGGCCCAATCCATCTGGGAGAGCAGAAGGGAGCATCTGGGATGGTTGGAAAAGGAAAACAGGGACTCTTGTTAGCATATTCACATACCAAAGTTAACACTAAATGATAGACCATCTTGGATGTGTTGAGATGTGTTTACCTTGTAGTTGTTACATTTTAAGGTTGCACAGGGAAGAGATCATCTTTGTTCCTTCCTCTCCCACCTGGAATTTTTAAAGCTCTTTGCACCCTTCCAGTACCTGATGGAACCTAACTGACCTAGGCCTGCGGCTGAGAGACAGAACAAGTCAGATCCTGGGGGAAGGTGAGAGGAGTTAAGAGACTTAGGGTATCCTGAAGAAAGTGGAAAGTTGAGAGAGGGAGGGACATACACTGGGTTCTCTTTTACATCAGTTGAAAAGACAGATAAAAAAACTGATAGGCAAAGATTTGTACATGTGGCATATGTGTATATTATTTTATTTAAAAAAATAGAGATCAAGGAGATGTTGCATCTGTTGTGCATCAACGATATGCCAGTCATTTTGCATATATTTTCACATTTAATCTTCAAATAAATTTGAAAGAAAAACACTACAGTCAGCTCCAGTTTGCAGATGAGCAGTGGGCTGAGAGAGGTTATGTAACGCACCCTATGTGGGCTCTTCACTAAAGGAGTGAGAATTCCCACACCAGTCTCTCCAGCTTAACTAATTGCTTGAATTCAAACTCTTAGAAAGAAATTTTTTGGTAGATAAAGTTATTAAAATTTTCTTATGTTATAAAAGTGTTATTTTCCTAAAGGCAATAATTTTAATTTTCTTCCTTTTCCCCAAATCCCAGTCCATTCAGACCTGTTTTATTTGTACCAATGAAATTACCAGTATGATTTTGCTAGACTAGCATGTTTAAATGCAAGTTAAATGACTTGGAATTAAAAGATATTCATGAGCATTTCCTGAGGTATTTTAAAATTGCATAAACTTTCAGTTCTTTATGGATTTGTGAGAAGGTATCATATTCACCAAGCTGTGCTGTTTTAGGAAAACAAAACTCTCTTCCCTTTCACCTTCTGCTCACATTAAAAAAAAAAAAAAAAAAAAAAGAGGCAGCACTCCTTAAAGACTACCACTGTCAGGTTGTGTCCTGCCTTTACAAAGATTTTGTGAAAAATACTGAAGAAAGCAAGAATGATACTTGGGCAAATCCTATATGTAATGAATAAGTGTAAAATTGTTCAGTTGCTTCTTACCCACAAGATCCAAGGGCTGCTTCTAATTGCCATAGGCAAAGATTGGTCACAAATGACCAATCTTTGGTCACAAAGATGGTCACAAATCCTGACATAGAAAAAATCATGCTCAAATAACCCATCCAATTCAAGAAATTCTACTTTATTTCCTGACTTGTTATTTAAATCTTATGTAAAAGAGTTTTTTTATAGCAGGAATTAATTAAAGCAAAGTTAATCAAAACAAAGCTAATTCAAAACAAAGTTAATCATAAATGTGCACACATCTTTGATACTTGGCTGTATACAAATCTTAAGCAATAACATTTACTTTCCCAGACAACCAAACTTTCCTTTTTCAAACTAAACTTCCCAGTCTCTTTCAAACTAATACTCACTTTACTCAGTACCCAAATAGGCATTTTGCTCTATTTGTAACGTGTATATTTGACATCAAATGAATTAGTCTTTTGGGGTTGGTGGTGTGACTTTTTCCAACTCATCCCAGAACAATAAAGATTCCAAGTTATAACATACTGTAAGCAGGATCAACTATGAAATTAGTGGAGCCCAGTGCAAAATAAAATTAAGTCCTTTGTGTTAAAAAATTATTAAGAATTTCAAGATGGCAACATCAGACCATTAAACCAAGTGTGAAGACCTTCTCAGCACTGGACCCTGTGTGACTACACAAGCCACACACCCAGGGAACCAGTTCCGGCTGTGAAATTTCATCTAATTGTCACCATGCTCTTTCCTGGTAATAGTCTAGATTCCAGATACCCTATAGATAGTCATATTGAAAAAAAAATGGATATACTATGGATATACTATTTCTGCCTACAGGTAAAGGTTAAGTAGATAAAAACAGGATTTTAATATCTTTTTTTGGATTTTGAGGACATCCATGAAACATACCTCACAGTAAGTAAACTCTCTCAGAATTGGTAGTATGAAGAACTAAAACAAACATTATGATCTGTCAAACTTATTTTGAGCTTTAATACTTGAAAGAAATGACTAGGTGCTGAATGCCTTTAGGAAAATGTCTTCTTTTTTGTCATTATACTAATGACCAAAAAGAATCTTTCTAGGATTCTCTACAAAATGAGTATCTCACTTTCTTATAGCTCAGGCTGGCCACATGGATATTCTTTTCTATCAGAGTATACCTGACTCCTGCAATGAGGGTTATTTACTCTTTATCTTGAATTGCCCCTCTTATCTGGTGTGTCTCAGTGTATATTTTTCATATGCAAAAATCATATGACTAGATCATTTGAATAATTTATTCCAAACTAGTGGTTCTTGGTATGTGATTACTTCTATTACACAATTAACAAATTTAATCTAAAGCAAATTAGAAAATTCAGACATGAAAAGTGAATAAATTACCCATATATTTTCCACTTCTAGTTACCAAGTTTTAATATTGGAATATGCTCCATTTTTTTTCTCTAGCATTTAAAAAAGAGAGTATATGATATATGTTTCTGTAAATGTTTTCTATTAACAATGTACCAGAGACATCTTTTTAGGCCAATAAATATAATTTTATATCATTTTTAATATTTGTATTGCAGTCTATTATGTAATTGTAGTAGAATTCATACACCTCACCTCTTTTGCTGGAGAGTAGGGACCGTGATCCTTTTCCAAGTCTTTTTTTCTCAGTCTTTCTGATCAGGGTGCCATTATATCGTATCATCCAGCTCTAGCATGGCCTTTTCAGCCATCATTTAGTTTGTAAGAAAGCGGTCGCATTGTTTTTTAACTTCATTTTCTTTTTGGATATAATGCCATTTCTCCCTCTTGGCTCTTGGCTCAACTGTGACTCAGTCCTGCCCGGACTCCTGTTCCTTGTCACTGGTCCTGTGGGCAGGTTCCGATCTGGTGTATGCTGACTTTGTGAAGGGGGTCTTGTTACCTAAGGGGTCATATTGCTGCACATAATATTAGTATTTTTATGAAAATCTAAGTACACAATCATTTTTTATTCAGTGTTACCTATTCTTTCATGCTCTAGCCCATCAGTAGCTGTCATTACATACATCCCTGCTGCTTCTCATTTGTGGACTTCTATGTAGATTGTCAGTGTAGATGAGTTCAATTAACATTGCTGCCTGCTATGAGGAGAATTTGCCCCATGCCTTCAGATTTGGAGTTTCTGCTCGAAACCACTGTTTCCTATTTTGTCCACAGCTTCTGAACTTGTCCAGTTCATCTGTCCTAACCATCAGTCACAAAAGTCTCTCTTTGTGGTTCCAAGTCAGCTGCTCTGGATGATCTCTTTGCAAAGCCCTCAGTAAGCCCTATCGTGATTTGTATGTATGCTATGTGGTCTATATTTCATGGTATTCCACCCCAACATACCATCATTATTTGATGAAAAAGCCAAACTCACTGTTATTTTTATATGGCAGATGATTGCCTATCAATTTTCTGTCACTTTGTGGTATTTCTCAGGTCTGTGCAAAATGAATTTTGTATATGCAACAAAGTATACCATGTAAAATACACTCCCAGATTTGATAAAACTACAAACAGAAATTGTTATGTAATAAGTAAAAAACTCATGTGGATAAAGACATTCTTCTTTAATAAATACCTTACATGTAATGCTTAAAATTTTTTCTTTAACATTAGTAAAAGTTTCGTCCTTAAATTTTTACAAAATTTTGCTATAATATATCAAAAAGGAGTGTCTCCCACTTCCTCACCTCATTGGTCCAAATCATTTCACTACTAATTCATTCATTAATTCATTTAACAACTTTCCAGCAGGGCTCTTTTCTATAGATACATTATAAAACTATACAATAATGTATTTGTTTGATAAGTATTTATTCAGTTTCTACTTATAAGGCACCATTCTCTGTCCTTGGTATATATCAGTGGAAAAAATGACAGACCAAAAACCCCTCCTTAAGTTAAAGAAGAAGAGAAATGGGAAGTAAACACGTAAATAATTTTAGATAATGAAAACTGTTAAGGAATTTAATCAGGGAGATGGGGCACTTGATCTCAGATAGGCAGGGAATGCATTTTGTAAAAAGTGATATTTAAGCCCAGAAGAAACCAGCCATGCGCATGTCTAGAGAAAAGCACCTAGGCAGAGGGGACAGCAAGTGTAAAGGCCCAGTGAGCATGGCAGGTCATTAGCTGAGAGTAAGGTACAGGGAGGAAGTAATGTGACATTTTAACACTAAGTGAAAAAAAGCTTAAGAAATAAACTCATGCTATGAATCAAGATAGAGATGTGGATGACAGGGTGGGGTCAAGTAGAAAACACAGATCTTTGGGGTTGATAAGGCTAAGAAATTGCGAAACCAGGATATTGGGCACATCACCTTCATGGATACTGTATTCTGTAAGAATGGTGACAAGGGCATTGGTGGTAGAGAGATGTATCAGAATTATATCTGACTGTTAAACTAGAGATCCCAGGGCTTCCACTTACATCTCACAGGCAGAACGTGTTGCTGCAGTACAGAACAACAGAATTCTTGTACTAAGAAGGAAGGAGAGCACAGTGTTTGGGAGGTTATGATAAGTCCTTTTCTCATTGTCTTTACTGTTAAGTATGAACCTTCAGAAGAGTCTTCTACACATTTATCTTTAGGCCTAAGGAAAAAAAAGTACTGGTTTGTGTCTTAATATAGTTTTCTTTCTGCTTCAGAGCTAATGACCGAAATGTAGTAAATGGCACAATACCTGTTTGATAAATAAATGAATCAATGAAAAAATAGATGATTATTACTTATCAAGCATAAAAAATCTTTTTTTTTGTTTGTTTGTTTTTTCAAGATAATGGTTTTATGTCCTTGGGAAACCCAAATATCTAGAAGTGGGAATGCTGGATTATATGATAGTTCTATTTAAAAAATTTTGGGGAACCTGCGTACTGTTTTCTATAGTGGTTGTAACAGTTTACATTCCATACTAAAAGTGTACAAGGGTTCACTTTCTTTTTCTTTCTTTCTTTCTTTTTTATTTTTTTATTTTTTTATTTTTTTGCAGTACGTGGGCCTCTCACTGTTGTGGCCTCCCCCGTTGCGGAGCACAGGCTCCGGACGCGCAGGCCCAGCAGCCATGGCCCACGGGCCCAGCCGCTCCGCGGCACGTGGGATCCTCCCAGACCGGGGCACGAACCCGTGTCCCCTGCATCGGCAGGCGGACTCTCAACCACTAGCGCCACCAGGGAAGCCCTTTCTTTCTTTTTTAAAAAAAAATTTTTATTGGAGTATAGTTGCTTTACACTGCTGTGTCAAGCACCACCCCCTTTCCCCCTTGGTATCCATATGTTTGTTCTCTATGTCTGTGTTTCTATTTCTGCTTTGCAAATAAGACCATCTGTACCATTTTTCTAGATTCCACATATATGTGTTAATGTACGATATTTGTTTTTCTCTTTCTGACTTACTTTACTTTGTATGACAGTCTCTAGGTCCATCCATGTCTCTTCAAATGACACAGTTTCATTCCTTCTTATGGCTGAGTAATATTCCACTGTGTATATGTACCACATCTTTATCCATTCCTCTGTTGATGGACATTTAGGCTGTGAAGCATAAAAAAAATCTTTACTTCAAACTTCCAGTACTCTGGCAATTCATATTACAGTGTTTCTACACAGTCCACATACACAAAAGATAGCTTGGTGCAGTGTACAGAGCATAGACAAACTAGGTTAAATGCTAGCTCTGTTACTAACCCCCTGTATGACCAAAGGGATGTTCTTCAACCTCAGAGAGGTTGAGTTTCCTTTCCTTCCATTTTCCAGATCTGTGCTTTACACCCAAACTAATGTGTAAGATCAATAAAAAACCTAAAATGTTGCCTTCTCCCATCACTGGTTTTGAAGCTGTGTTATAGATATCTCAAATATTTGTTTCCTTCAAGGTAGTGGATAGTGATTTCTACACATTTTTCTAGCTGTAGGCTATGTGGGGGCCAACAATTGGATGACTTAATATTCTCAGAAATATGGCAGGATTGCAGTTCATTGCCTTCTGTGGTCCAGCAGAGCCATGAGTCTAGTTCTAGTCAGTGGGTTATCAGAAGTCAGCTATGGGCTGGGTATTGAGTGGCAGGGTAAGACCCTCAAAAATTCTCTACTGAGAATTTTTTTTTCTTCTTACAATATGTGACAGAAATCTCAGATGGCCCTCAAAATTCCTCCTTAGTGTACCTTCCATATATAACCCTCTCTCCCTTGAAGTGGACAAAATCTGTGAACAAGATATCATTCCTGTTATTAGGTTACATTATATGTCAAAGTTGAAAGGATTTTGCAGCTGTAATTAAGGTCCCTAATCAGTTGGTTTTGAATTACTCAAATTATTCTGCATGGGTTTGATAATCATTTGATTCCTTAAAAGAGGAATTCTCCTGCTGACCTACTGAAGTGAGCTGCCAAGTTGTCTGTAAGAGGGGCATGTGGCAAAGGACTAGGAGTGGTGCCTAGGACCTGAGATCAGACCCTGGCTAGCAGTCACCAGGCAAAAGGAGACCTCTGTCATACATCCACAAAGAGCTGAATTCTGCAGACAACCATGTGATTTTGGAAGAGTGCCATGAGTTCTGTAAGCAATGTAGGCCAGCTAACACCAAGATTTCCATCTTGTGATACCCCAAGCAAAAGACCAAGCTAAATTGTACCCAGACCCTGACCCACAATAACTAAGTGATAATAAATGTGCATTGTTGTAAGTGATGCTTTACACTATTGAGTTTGTTGTGGGTTGTTTTGTTTTTTTTTTTTTTTTTGCGGTAGGCGGGCCTCTCACTGCTGTGGCCTCTTCCGTTGTGGAGCACAAGCTTCAGACGCGCAGGCTCAGCGACCACGGCTCACAGGCCCAGCCGTTCCACGGCATGTGGGATCTTCCCGGACTGGGGCACGAACCCGTGTCCCCTGAATCGGCAGGCAGGCTCTCAACCACTGCGCCACCAGGGAAGCCCTGTGGTGGTTTTTTTACAAAGGAATAGAAAACCAATACATAAGCCATGATACATAAGCATCAATATTTAAGAGGTTTCCCTGGCAAATTAGTTCCTGGCACGAAGATTATGTGTAGAGGTCTGTTGCCAAATTACTATGTACATATAAGGAGAGCAAAAACTAAAACTCTTTTTTTTTTTAAAGTATTGAGGTTTATGAGTTCCCTTCCCTTCCCCTCCCTTCCCTTCCCTTTTCTTCCATAGCCTAAACTAGCCTATCTTCACTGATACAAATTTGGCACCAGAAGCCAAACGCAATAATAACCAATGTATTTTACATTGCTTTAAGAAGTTTTCTTAGGAGTAAACTATTATTAGAGACTAGAAGGAGAGTCATCCTTGTTAGGTAGTGGAGAAACGCATAATAAAACTGTCAAATGTCATCATTTGCAATGTGGATAATTTGTCTTCTGACCTTGTAGCTTTAAGGAAAGTGTTTGGGAAATAGAATGTTAGTAATGTGTGTTGGTTACTGTTGGCTGAGTTTGGAAAATGAAAAGATGAATAGATGAAGAGATGGATCCAGAAATAATTGGCCAGCTTAGAAGCAGAAATGGAAGAGCCTAGAGAGACTCCAAAAATGTGAGAAATTGTACAATTAGAAAAGGCAATTTCTTCTCAGTCCTGACCAGTAGGAGATAATTTTGGGAAATTTCTTGAATAAGGGTTGATTAAAATTCAGCCATGCAGCAAGAATGCAGTCAGGGGTTTGGCCATTGTTAAAACCTCTTGATGAGTTAAGGTTATAGGATAACAGGATAACAGAAGAGAGAAGATACCTTTGGAGGCAGAGCTAAGGATCAAAGAGGTCAAAGACCAACACTTCCTGAGCATGGAATCAGGGCCTAATTGAGATAACATTTACCACAGCCAGTATGAGGTCTTCTTGTAGCTGAAATGCCCATGGGATTTCAGAATTGCTGCGGACCAATGACAAATGTGTACTTTCCTTTCTTCCCATTTGTGAATGAGAATGCTTATTTTGATTGTCCTGTTTTTGTTCAGCCACTGCAGATTTTTTGGAGGTCGAGCACACAATTTTCTGGTATATCTGTGCATCAAGAAAGGGTCCTGTCTAGACCTGCTGTAGTGCCTACTGCTCATCACTTAGAGATCATGGACTTTGAAGTTTGGGTCTTGACTTTATGGGACTTTGGAGTTATTTCCTTTTGGGAGTGGGGAAGATGTCTATGGACTTGGAAGTGAAAGTAGCTGATCAGAGAGTGGACTGTCTAATATGAATTACATTCACTAAATATTTCTGACTCTCTGCATTCCAGGCTTATAGTAGTAGTATATTTACTAAGTCACTGTTGTTGGATGCAGTCAAATGACTAGTTATGGCCAGTGAGCTATGGGCCAGTGAGCTAGGACTGAGCGTTTAATTGATGGTGCAGCAACTTCAGAACTCTCTGTATCCTCCCAGATTTAGACATAATTATGGTGTACTTCTGTTCTCAATAGCAATTGGAAACTTCTAAAAGGAGAGATCACAAATAAACCAACAAGTTCTAATTGGAGATGATGGACTATGAATTTAGAGATAGGGAGAGAGATTGGGAATGAGAAAGAACAAAGAAAATAAAACAGAAAATTGTGAAAAAAATATTGAATTCACATGGTGGTGGGGGAGGACAGGTGGGCAGTGGTCAGGCAGTATTTCCAGATACTAAGACCAGTTGTGATGAGGGTGGCTCTGTTGGTATGGGACCTAGAGTGACTATGATGAGCTGAGTCCCATATTGTGCCGCTCGATAAACATGTAATGGAAGCTAAAAAAGGTGTCATTTTTGGCTTCAGTCACTGAGTTTTGGGAGTTAACTTATTACCACAGCTTAACCTTACCTATCCTGAATGACACAAAAAGGAAGCCCCAATTACTTATTCAAATACATCTTATAGGGAAGGATGTCAGGGGATCTGGCCCTTAGAATCCTTCAAAATTCAGAATGGAAATTTTGATATTTAATTTTAAATTTGTTTTCACAAGAAATTATCATCCTGTTAAAAGTTCTACAGTGAAATACCTCTTAAATATTATTACATTTAAATGAAAGGGAAGTTGGTAGTGCTGGAATTAACATGGAATCTGCTTGTTGATGTAAGTGATTCTATTTATAATGTTAAGAAAGATTAGCTTAAATATTCCACTTTACCTGCAATGTAAGTTGAAGTGCTGAAAGTTAAAATTACATGTTTTGAATGAATTTACCTGTGAATTAAGTCTACTACTCTTAGGAAATGTTTCAGTAATTTATCAAAAATCACATGAATATTCATTGTAAGTTTACTTCTACTAAAAACCTTAATTGTGCCAACACTTTTATGATGATATAATTGTGATGAAGAACCAACATAGCATCATTTTATTTGTCACCAGAGAAAACCTATGTTTGTCTCATCAAGAAATTCCAAGGCAAAAATAATTTTTAGAATCTTTATATAAAGGAAAGATCATGATAATTGAGTTGAAATAAAGCATCTTGCAAAAGATAGCATTTTACTCAGTTAAATCCTTATAAAAATCATATTTTGGTGATTTGATTTTTAAATAAGTGTATATTTTAAAACTACATATAACATTTATTATATATTAATATAGTGTGTTAGTATATACTATATTAATATAATGTACTATATATTAATACAGTATATTGGCTTTGTTATAATATTAGAATAAGTTTTATACTAATATTGATATAATATTAAGTTAATATAATATAACATTTATTATATTGCAACTTACAAATAATGAGGTTCCCTAAATAAGGGACTTTATTTGCAAGAACTGTCTGTCATTTTCTGGCTTAGTGACCTTGAGAAGTTAACCTCTTTTTCTTCTTTAAACCTTTGTAAATGGGATAATAACTTACTGAGTTAAAAATTAAAATTTTTAACTAGGTATGTGAGTAGAATTTCCTTAAAGAAAAAAGGAATAAGAACCAGTTAAACTAGATGTTACATTAGTTCAAAGAAGTGGATTTACAGTAAAGAGTAATAATGGCTGCTTTTATAAGTGATGCAGAACCAGGTTGAAGAAATAAATGTAAAGTGACAGAGAGCAACAGAAGCAAATCTGCCAAAATGGGGAGACTCACATTCTGAACTCTAACCATACCTACAGCTGCAGATAAAAACACCAAGAACGTGTCTTCTCAGATACATTTGGAAACCTCTAAGTGGAGAGATAATAGAGAGGGTTAAAAGAATGTGGGTGGGCATAACAGAATGGAAACGATAAAGGAAAAAATAAAGCAGGGAAAGGGCAAGGAAGAGAATGCAGTTGAACAGGAGGTAGGGAAGGTGCCTAGACATAATTTTGGAGCCCTTCTGAGGGGAGATTTATTGTGAGTACTCATGCTGCCAGACAGTTCTTTCAACTTTTTATTTCCTTTAGTGTAGAGCCAGTGGCAATGTATTGTGTTTGAAATCACTGGAAATAAGGAGATCTGTTAGTACTTAAGATCTACTGAAAGGAAGGATTTGTTTTGGAGATTATATAAATAAAAAGGAGAAGGAGAACATGACTATTAAAAGTATTTCATGGTGTTTTGTCTCTGAAAGTTGATTATCATTGAAAATAACTGTGGAGGGGGGGAAAGGTGATAGAATTGCTTCAAAGACTCCTGTGATTATTTTTATGCTTTCAGTGAAAGTCTTTCAGTGAAAGATATATTTGGGTAAGGAAATACAGTGATATAAACTGTAACAAGGGAAAATGGGGAAAACCACCTAAAAGATGCTTTTACACATAGAAAGAGAAACTGTTGGTGATGTAGGAAATAGCCAGAGGTATATTATGGAGGATATATTATATAGTAATGAGTATAGTGTGCAGTGGGTAGAGTATACTAAGCAGGGAGAATAAAAATTAAGAGTACCTTAGGCTTTGTACTTAAAGGAGGAGTAATGGTGTATAACTGTATTTTTGTGAGAAGGAAGCTCTCATAGCCATGCAAATTGTAGAAGACTTTGCCATAAAATATGGAAGGCACTGCTAAGAAAGTCCAGTGCCCAGAACTAGATAAAATAAAAATCTTTAAAAAGTAAGTTTTACCTAGATGAATGAATTTAATTCCCAATAAATTCAGGTGTGTAGGAGAAGGGACTGAAAATGATTATAATAGTAATACTTGTAAGACAGATACATACCTCCCTTTTATTGAGGTGTACAGCTTAGCAGTCAGGGGAAGACTGTCCAGAGTCACACTTGGATTTGTACCTTGGCTGTGCCACATACTCTCTCAGTATGACTTGTCAAATTGTTTAACATCTTTGAGCCTCAGCTTCCTCACCTATAAAATTAGGACGTGAATACTACTTATAAGATCGTGAAACTTAAAATTGCAGTACCTAGCACATAGAAAATTCTCAAAATATGTTAGTCAATTACTATAGCAAAATCTTTACATAGATCTAAAAATTTTTTTTGAAATACTCACCCACTGTGTTTTCCTTTCTCATTAATTTTTTTTTTTTTTTTTTTTTTGGTGTGGGGGGTTAGGTTAGAGAGGTGAGGAGTGTTTTAGTTATTTGGCCATTTAAGCATTAAGGCTAAGCCAAACGGAAAGATGAAAGAGATAGAAGAAACTACCTAGAACAAAATCCCTGGTCTGGGCTTCCCTGGTGGCGCAGTGGTTGAGAGTCCGCCTGCCGATGCAGGGGACGCGGGTTCGTGCCCTGGTGCGGGAAGATCCCACATGCCGTGGAGCGGCTGGTCCCGTGAACCATGGCCACTGAGCCTGCACGTCCGGAGCCTGTGCTCTGCAACTGGAGAGGCCACAGCAGTGAGAGGCCCTCGTACCGCAAAAAAAAAAAAAAAAATCCTTGGTCAGCGCAGTAAAGAATTTACCCTTGCTCGGTGAGAGGTCTGGCCTTTGCCCTTGGATTGGGGAAGATTATGTCAAAGCCCTGGGGAGGAGGTCTTATCTGATAAAAGTGTTTACCGGGGGATCTTGAGTCTTGCCACGTAGTACAAAGATGTGATTTATGGTGGGAACTTTGCGTTATCTGTTGTCAGCTCAAGCTCCAGAGTTGCCTAGGAAGTGAGGTCAGCTATGTGAGCAGTTGACAATTCTATATGACCAAACCCTAGTAGAGACTCTGAACACCATGGCTTGGGTGAACTTCCCTGGTTGGCAATGTGTATCATCACACGTCACTGCTGGAAAAGTTAGCACTGTCTGTGACTCCCCTGGGAGAGGACAACTGGAAACTCCATGCTTGGACTTTCCTGGACTCTGTCCCATGTGTTTCTTCCCTTGGTTGATTTTAATCTGTATGTCTTCACTGTAGTAAACTGTAACTATGAGTATACACATAACAGCTTTCAGTGAGTTCTGTGAGTCTAATGGGTTATCAGAGGGGGTAAGGGGTCTTAAGGACCCCCAAACTTGTAATTGGTGTCAAAAGTAAACATGGTCTTGGGACCTACTGAATTTGCAATTGGTCTTGGAAGTGAGGGTGGTCTTGGGAAACCCCAAACTTGCAATTGATACCAGAAGTCAGGGTGATACGAGGACTGTTCTCTAATATTACCCTTCTTCATTAAGGTTTTTTGGGGGGGATCATGAAGTTAGGAGGTGTTTTATTTATCTGGTTATTTCCCCATGACAAACTAAGTAAACAGGAAAGATGAAGGAGGTAGGAGAAAATGCCTAGGACAAAAATTTTGTTCCATTTCTGGTTTTAAATTAGACACTAGACTTTTTAGATCTAGAGAAGAAAAGCCAAGTTTTCAAGGATATGGAAAGGGGGTCCGTGGAACTCCCATAGTTAAGCTTTTCATCTTCTCTCCCCAAATCTGCCCCTGCCCATCTTCATCTTAATAATGGAGATTCTCTGTTTGCTGAGGGCAAAATCTTGGAGTTATCATTGATTCTTCTCTTTCCTTCATTCTCATAACAGATCCAACAGTAAGTTCTGTTGATTCTGTCACCAAAACATATCCTGAATTTGTTTACTTCTTTATAGTTTCATTACTTGCATGTTGAATGTAAACTCCATATTTTTTTCTTCCAAAACTACAAAAAACTTCCCAGCTACTTCCGTTTTCACCCTCCTCCCCAGTTGTTCTTTAGACCAGTGGTTCTTAAAGTCAGGTCCACAGACTTCAGGGGATCCCCGGGACTGTTAGACTCAGAGAGTCCTTAAGGTCAAAAGTATTTTTATAGTAATACTAATATGTTAGTTGCCTTTTGACTGTGTGAATATTTGCATAGATGATGCAAAAGTTATGGTGGGTAAATAGCTGGTGCCTTAGTACAAATGAAGCAGTGACACAAAACCACTACTAGTCATTATATTTGTCACCCCCACACACAGTTGAAAAGAAGTAAGTTTAATTTATGAATGTCCTTGATAAACTGAAAAAAATATTAAATTTATTGACCTCCAACTAATAAGCATATGTCTTTTCAGTATTTTGTGTGACCAAATGGGAAGTACACACAAAGCACCTCTGCTGCATACAAAGGTATGATGTTTGTGTAAGGCAAAACACTGTTCAGTTGTTTGTGTTGTGGGGTGAATTAGCAGCTTCTTATTCATGGAACACCATTTTTTACTTGAAAGCTTTACAGACAGAAAAACTGAAGTTGTTCAGACATAGGAAGATATTCGGACATTGTCTAAAATGAGTGAAGCGACATTGTCACATCAAGGAGAACAACTGACAGTGTTTAATGCCAACGATAAAATTTGAGCTACCAAGAGAAAAATCAGAAGTTTGGAAAACTGGATTCACTACTGTGAGATTGACAAGTTTCCAAAACTTAAACACTTGTCTGGTGAGGTCACTGGTGATAATAAGAAATGTGATTTAAAAAAATTGTTTAATGAAATTTGTTAACATGAGGAAGAGATGCATAACTCATGCAAGTAATATTTTTCTAATGAATAATGTTTGTTTTACCAAATCACGTAGGGGTAAAGTACTTCCTCCTAAATGTGAGATTCAACAAGAGATTTTACAATAACAAAGTGTAAGAAAATCACCAATAGTTTCAAATTACACATTGCAACTAATTTTTAAGAAACTATCACTTGTAAAGTTTTGGTGTAGTATCATAGAAGAATATCCAGAGTTATCTAAAAGATTATTAACAATTCTCCTCCTTTTTCCAACTATATATTTGTGGGAGGCCAAATTTTTTCAGATACTTCAACCCAAGAGCATATTGCAATAGATTTAATGCAGAACCAGATATAAGAATATAGCTCTCTTTTATTCAGACAGACATTAGAGTGATTTGCAAGAATATAAAGCAATGCCAATATTCTCATTCTTTTTATGTTTTGAAAAATAGTTACTTTCAACCAGAATCTGTTATTTTTGTTGACATGTAATGAGTTTATTGTTTTTAAGTGAATTAATTAAAAACATTATATTTCTTAGCTTTAATTTCTATACCATAAATATCAATGGATACACACTACATAAACAAAAGCTCTTTGAGGTCCTTAAAACTTTCAGCAATTTAAAAGAATACTGAGACCAAAATGTTAAAGAATCACTCCTCTAGGGCTTCCCTGATGGCGCAGTGGTTGAGAGTCCGCCTGCCAATGCAGGGGACACGGGTTCGTGCCCCGGTCCGGGAAGATCCCACATGCCGCGGAGCGGCTAGGCCCGTGAGTCCTGGCTGCTGAGCCTGCGTGTCCGGAGCCTGTGCTCTGCAAAGGAGAGGCCACAATAGTGAGAGGCCCGCGTACCGCAAAAAAAAAAAAAAAAAAAAAAAAAAAAAGAATCACTCCTCTAGGCACTAGCCAGATGGGTATTTTAAGATGTCAGTCCCACCAGTGATTTCCCATTGCACTTAGAATGATGTCAGGCACTTTTCCTTAGCAGTCTTATATGTTGGGACTGCTGCAAAATTTCAGTAAACTTTCCTCTTTACTGATTGCACTTCAGCCATCTTGGTCTTGTTTTCTGCCTGGATTGTCCCTCTTCGTTATCTTTACATGGTTAGCTCCTTAGGATTAAAATCTCAGGTTAATGTCACCATTATAAGAAATCTTCCCTGATTCCTAAGTATAATTACTGTGTATGCGTTTAACACTCCGTTACTCTATATGTTTTTACCCTGGTTTAAATATGTGCAGAGCACTTAGTAATCTGTGATATTCTCTTAATTTATATTATATTAAAATTGTATATTATCTGTCTTCACCCTCTAGCAAGTAAGCTATATCAGAGCAAGGATTTTGTCTATCTCATTTATCACACAGTCCTTCAGTCCTTAGGGTCTAAAATAGTCCTGGCTGATGGTAGATGCTTAATATATTTTTGATAAATGAGTGGAATGATGACTTATAGGGTTGGCTACATCCAATCAGAGAACAAGGAACGTTTCACAGAAGCTCATGACAGAAAGAAACTCAGGGTTGGGCTGAGGGATGTTTAAGAGAGAGCATGAAGATAAGAACAAGGTGGGCAACATCAGAAGAGAGAGAACCAGAAAGAGAAATTTTGAGCCACAGTTCTCTCATTCCCATCTTGAAATCTAAACCTGAGGTACAGGGTGGCTGGAAGGATCCAGATAGATTTGGGGAAGTATAAAAATCGTGAGCAATTTTTAACCCTTTTCCTTCCTTCTTTCCTTCCTCCCTCCCTCCCTCTGTTCCTTCTTTCTTCCTGCAAGCTTCTCAGAAAATTCTCATGTTTGGCATGGTACCAAGTTCAAATGACATGGGATTAGTAGAGTAGCAGTTGTTGAGAAAGGTGACTGGGCCCAACTTTACAGATTCCTGTACCTCTGTTAGATGGTATGGAGAAGCCAGCTGGGAATTCTTCATAGATACCAAGGCAATTAATGGAATGGAAAAACTTGGTGTTGGGACAAGAAAGCTGCAGATGTGAGGTTTCAGCAGCAGGGACAGTGGAAAGGCTTGTGATTTTCCTCAGACAGTGTCAGGATTACAACAAAATAGACAGCCCTGATCAAGAGCAACTAAGCAGATACTCTGTAGAACTTACTTAGCAAGCAGGTAGATTCCTACATACTGAACTTCCTTCAGGTGAAAAGCTGACATTAGCACCTTGCTTAATGTGTTCCTGTCTTCATATAGTTTTTGGCCCCAGTAACTGTTTAGGTCTTCTAGATCTCACATATGATATGAAGAATTTAAAATTTTATTTAATATTTTTTGTTGTTTTCATTGGGATGATTGGTCCAGTACATAGTCACTATAGTAATGGAAATGAAAGAGAAGACAACCTTTTCATGATGTCTGTGAAGGAGGGTCATGTCATAATAGCTGAAGGGGGAATTATGCAGGTGAATGTCAGGCAACAAGGAATAACGAAACACATTTATTAGTAGAGAAGAACTGAAGCTTAACTCAAGCTCTTAAATGAGTAAAAATGCATCTTCATCTGATGGTCTTGTTTATGAATAAAGACTTTTAGGGCTTTTGGGAAAAAAGTTTCCCTGCTGATTTTAGTGATGTATGAGAAGATGAAATGACCAGCACGGTGATACAAAGTGTGTTAACGGTGGCGTTTACAGGATGAGAGGGAGGCCATCCAGACTACAGCCTCTGACATTATTCAACATTGATTTAGGAAATTTTTACAAAAGTACCGCTACACAGGTTGACAAGAATATCAGAGGTCAAGATGCACTAAGCACAGTGGTATATCACAAAGAGCCAGAAAATGGCAGATGATTTGTTGAACTTCGGGGAAATAAGTAAAAATATGAAGGAAGTTTAGAATAATTTTTCTGATTTTTGAAGAAAGAATGTATTGTTGGTCATGTAAGTCAAGATTGTTTTTCTTAAAATTATGCAAAAGTAGGCATTTCCAAAAATAAACTGCTGGGAAAAAGGCAATATATTATGCTTAAAGTATTATTCACAGGTTTAGAAAGGGGAATGAGGAAAGAACTTAAAATAGTGAGATAGATAAAGATGGGATGTCAACATAATTCTTTACAGTGCCTAGTGCCAAAAGCCTCTCCTCACAAAGATCTAACACTGTGTATATGGTATTAGTTGAAGATAAAAACGGTTCAGCAGTGAATTTCAGACACATCTGAGTAGTTCAGATATATATGTATGTGTCAGAGAATCTGGAAAGAGTTAAAAAAAGAACGTTTAAATGGGAGAAAAATTAAAATTCAAGAACATGGAGGGCGTAAGCATAGTATTTTGAGTCATAAAAACTTTTACACACATCTTGGCAAAGAATAATGTATTTTTTAAAGTGGGAAACAAACACTCCAAGATGATATGCAGAGATTGAGTTGGGAAGTTTTCACCAGAATCCTGGATAAGATATCATACATTACTTTTCCTAACTTTATTTTGCAACAGTTGAAGAGTAGTTTCCAGAGAAAGCATTGATTATTTAACTAACAAATCCCTTTGATTAGCCTATGGAGTAGGGGAAAAAAAGAAAAGCTTAATGTGAGATAACTTATATTTCCTATAAAAAGGGAGACTGACTATAGGTTACTGACAAAGACTCTCTCCTTGACCAAACTTTAGTCGGCCTCCTCTGAGCCCTCTTTTCAACTAGGCCTTGTCTTTGGGCCTTCTCTTCAGCCTGCCTACCCCAGTTTTAGCAAAAATCCTATGTCAGTTTAGTGAGAATCATCTTCACCTTTTTTTTTTTGTTTTTTTTTTTTTTTTTTTTGCTGTACGCGGGCCTCTCACTGCTGTGGCCTCTCCCGTTGCGGAGCTCAGGCTCCGGACACACAGGCCCCGCGGCCATGGCTCGCGGGCCCAGCCGCTCCGCGGCATGTGGGATCCTCCGGGATCGGGGCACGAACCCGTGTCCCCTGCATCGGCAGGCGGACTCTCAACCACTGCGCCACCAGGGAGGCCCCTCATCTTCACCTTTGATATCTGATCACCCTTGATACCTGATCAGATTTTTCATCTCCCACCCTTGATCACTCTGGCTGGCCTTCAGCAAGAATCCTGTTAAGTTGGTTTAGCAAGAATTCCCCTACACTTGACATCTTCTCTTAATAGTTTTCCATTTTCATTATCCTCTTTATCCTGTTCACTGGTTATACATCCCCACTTATCCTTGTATTTGGAATTGAGCCCCATCTCTCTCCTCTATTTTAATAGTACTGACACCCATTGCAATAGTTGTGAATAAAATCTTCCTTACTATTTTAACAAGCATCAGAAAAAAATTTTCTTTAATATCATATACAACTCTTTTATTGTATAATACTTTTTCATTAAATTAAAGAAGACAGATGATGAAGTAAGTTGATAAGTTGACAGAATAGGAAACTTTCAAGTTTCACTGCCCATATGAAGAAACTATGAGGAATGGAGTGTTTTACTGAACAGAGATTTTCTTTATTATGCAGGATGACCTACGAAAAGGACATTTCTGGTTGGAGGATAAAAGTCAAAAGCCTGGGAGGGATAACCTAGAAATAATATTAGACAAATGTCAGCTTTTTGTTGAAATAAATGAAGTGAGGATGACCCCATGGATGAGGATGTAAAAAAGCAGCACCAGGACATTTCAGGCCTGTTGTGGAATGCTTTCTCTACAAAACTCCTAGTTAAATCCAGAAGTAAAGACTCAACTAGCAGCATTTCACTTATGAGGAATAAAGTAGTGCCATAAATATTTTAAAGGCATAGATATTAACCTCCATAGTTTGATTCAGTGTCTGAATTTGAGTTTATTGTTTATCAGGTGGTGTGATACGATAGTATCTTCCAAATGAATTGAGACCATTTTCATTTAAAAGAAATTTAATAAAGCATTTAAGAATTTCCCTCAATTAATTATGTCTTCACTTGACCTTTAAAACTAAGAATTATATGTCATATTTTAAGTAACATATCTGTTTTCAGTGTCTTCTTATTTATGAAAGTGTAATCATTTAACTCAGATCCCTCTAGTGTACATGTTACATTGCTGAATAATTTTATATGCATTGTAATCCATCACATATTGAGAGCACCTACATAAAATATTTTCATAAACTTAAAGCTTTAAGAATGTTATGATGACAGTGAGTACCTGTGACTTCTGTTGTTCCATAACTCCCAGGAGGCAGATACTCTGAGTAATGGATCATTTATGAAAGAAGAAAAACAAATTTTCCTTTAAAAAGAAAACAGCAACAGAGGAAACACTTTCAGAATAAACTTGAAATTCTTTAGCTTCACGTTCCAGGTCCTTTGTAACTTACTTCCCCTTCTTTCCCCTCCTGCCACCAGACGTACCTTCCCTAAACTGCTTTCATACCAAATACTGTTGTTCTTTGTCAGCCATCTCCTCTCTATGCTGGTACTCTTGTAGCTCCCGTTCTTTGCATAGAATGTACCTGCCACTGTCTTCAGCTGTATATGAATTGTGTGCATACAGGGGGTTGGCCCCAGCAGAGATTAAGTATGTGATTTTCTTTCCTTTAATGAGAGTCGGTAACTCTATCACAGAATAAGCAGCCACAGAAAATCACCTTACGATTATGGGAGATCATTTTTTGGAGAATTGTATCCTTTGGCATTAGAGAAGATAGAATCGCTGACTACAGGGGAAGGAGTGCCAGTTATTTTAGAAGAATGGATCATTCTGACTCAAAATAGGGTTATTGGTTTTGTAAAGAGCAGACACCCTTACTAACCATGACTTAGTGCTATTGAAGCTTTCTTGTCTCATATAGTGCTTGTATATAAATAATAAACTGAAATAGGTGATTGCGTTCAAGATGAAGAGATGTCTTTATTGAGCCTGATTCAGGCAAATTATCCACAGTGTTCTCATTAAGCAAATGTGGCATCAGTAGCTTGACGTGTTCAGTCACCACTCTTGTTATGGACTGAATTGTGTCCCCCCCTAAAGTCATATGCTAAACTCCTAATCCCCAGCACCTGAAAATAAGGTTAAATGAGGTTATATGGGTGGGCCCTAATCCAACGTGACTGGACTCTTTATAAAAAGATTTTAGGACACAGACATGCACAGAGAAGACCAAGTAAAGACAGAAGAGAGAAGAAAGATCATCCACAAACCAAGGAGAGAGGCCCCAGAAGAAACCAACCCTACTAACATCTTGATCTTAGACTTCTATCCTCCAGAACAGTGAAATAATAAATTTCTGTTGTCTATGTCACCCAGTCTGTGGTACTTTTATATGGCAGCCCTAGCAAACCAATACACTCCTGTGCCACAGACCTAACACTTTGCTAAGACTTCATTGGTGTAGGCAGCAGTTGCGTGCCTAGGAAGATGGCACAGCACTCTCCCACTTACTGAGGCACCTCACGCTTAAGACATAGTTCTTTGGCATCAGTGGCCCTGATAACCTATTGTACAACCTGAATCTCTTCAACCTTATACCCATGAAACAACAGAAACATGAAAGATCTTTAATTCAGAGATCCTAATTAAATGTGAATCCTCCCAGAAAGGTTACACTGGGGAGTGAATAACTTTCCCCTACGATTTCCTAACATAAGGAGTGAATCTGCTTTAGCACATATGGACTTCATAGGAACCGGGAACTTTGCCAGATTCTCTCCTTGCAGAATGTCATTCAAGTTTCCTCTTTCTTGTAGTCAGCTCACCTATATAGAAGTGACCTGGACCAGATTGTGTTCCCTCCACAGACATGAAACCCTAGAAAACACCCAAAATGCATAATGGAAGGAATTATTGCTGCTGGATGACTGGATTTCCTACAATAACTAACTTATTGTAGGCTTAACTAACACAGCCCCAGAATGGATTGGAGCTGCACGATTCCTTCCACTCAAGCTGTGTAGAAAAACAGTCTGGTTACATACTGGAGTCCTAGCTGACCCATTAACACAGCTCTGTGAGGCCAGGAGCTGGCTCTTTTCATCTCAAGCCTTCCTCCCAAGGTCTGGATACAGACTGACACACAGTACACTTTAAATACTTTTAAAGGTTATAACCTAAATTTGGGACAAAAATTATAGTCCTTGTTTTAGGTAGAATGTAGCGCTTAAACATAATTTTGCACATCAAGTGTGCACTGGTTATAAAGGTTAACATCTGCAGAAATGCTTAAAGAAGAAATGCAAAAGAAATTACAGAGCTTTCAACTGATAAGAAATTGATTTATATTTGTTCTCAAAGAACTGTACCTGTGATATTGAAGTAAGAAGAGATGGGGAAGGGCTTTTGAAGCATAAGGGAATTTGCTCTTCAGTGAAGAATCATTGGCTCCTTGTGGGAGCTACAGACTGCAGACCTTTACTGGAACTTTTAAGGCCTTTCCACCACTAAGCCTTCAGCTAGCTTCTCAGATCCCCCTGAACTCCTTTTGTTCTTCCTTCTTGTCTTAGAATATACAGTCCTGAGTCTCATGCTGTGTCTGTGTCCTATTAAAATGGTCTCCAGAAAAGAGGTGCAATCTTCCCTTTTTCCTATTGTTATATAAATAAGCCAAAGATGGCCTCTGTGTATTGGCCCCTATGTTGCTTATTTCTTTACTTCAAGCTGAGACCCGTTAGCTCAGAAGCCTGCTAGTGCCAAACTCAAGTGTTTATACATCCAGTTATTTAAAAATAGCCCCAACAAGCAGATTTTTAGCCAGTTAGGGCCTGCGTGCTTTGTAGACCCCCCTGCAGAATCTTACTCCCCATCTGCTGGCAATAGATAAGATAGCCCCAGGCCATAGAGACCCCAGGCCACTGCAGCTGCCCTTTTGGAGCTGTCTGACCCACAGACTCCCAGCCATGCTGCTGAGTGACATCACCTAGACTTGCAAGCCTCCTCTCTGATCCCCCTCTCTCCTGGGAGTTCTCTTGCCTTCATCCCTTCTGGATGGTGGCACCCTCACTGTAAGCCTCTGGACCATCTCATGCTATGAGAAACTTTGCCTCTCATTCAACGCTGTCCAAGTGCCACCCAGTCACCATTGTGTGTGGTAACTGCCTCTCATGCTCATATTTTTCTTTCCTTGATATGCCCCTAAATCCCTCAAAACCCCTGCAGCTATTTCTTTTCACTATTTTTTTTTTGTCATCTTAGTTAAGTGTTTAAAAACGAAATAGATGAGTTGTTTTGGTTTTTTTTTTTACCTTTTCTAACAAGGCATTTGTTGTAGTTGCACAGCAGTATTGGATAGGTGCAGCTTATGATACTGGGAAGCTGTGATCTTTGGCATCAAGTTAGATGGTCTTCAACAACCTTCTACTAAATAGGCTATCCATGTTTCTGGGCCTCTAGTCTTCTCCTCTCCATATGTGGCTGGTTGTGGATTTCTCAGATGCAGTCCAGGCCAGTGGCCACCAGTGCACTTCTCCATGTGGGCTTGTCTGACTGAGACTTTCATATTCAGCATGGTGTCCTCAGTAACCAGTTGAAGGAGGTTCTGAGACAGTCATCAGGGCTAAGACCAGAGTGGAATTTTCCATTGATCAAATTAAATCAGTCCTTCATTAATAGAACATTTTTGACGGGCATTAGTAGGAATGAAATGGAAGGATGGCAGGAGAGTGAGAACTGAATGTCAGGACGTCAGACTTGTTGACAAATATACCTTGCTTAACTAAAGTTGCTTCTTTTAAAAAAAATTTAAAAGTTAAAAAAAAAAAGATATACATGTGAAAGTTACAAAGTTTCCAGTGTTTTTATAACTATTTCCAGTCTTGAGTCCTGACCTAAAATTTCTTGATATATTTCTATGTTATTACCATAACCAGAGATAAGACTTATACATACTATCATTCTGAACTTTCTCCTTCACAGTTCTCACTCCAGCCTCCTCTTTTGTGAAATATATTCTGACCCTTTTCTTCATGAATCTCCTTTATCAAGCGGTAGGTCTACTGAACCCAGAGCTTCTTTTAGGAGGACATTTAGATTGAGAAGTGCCCATTTCTCCAGGCATAGCCCAGACACAACCAGTTTATATATTTCCCCATAAGAAGACAGCATTAATTAGAAATGGAATTTGTTGGGGATACACTTAAGATGCAATATAGAAAATCACTTGTTTATAAATTTGCTATGAAATTTCTTCTCTGACTACAGTCAGAGAAAAGCTTCACAGGGAGTTACGTATGCAGGATTGCAACAGATCTTTCCAAGGGATAAAAGAAACTATTAGAAGGAAGGAATCAGAGTCATAGTTGAATAAAACCAAAATGATATTTAGAAAAAGGATGAGTAGCTCAGGTCACATGGAGCAAATGGTGCATGCTGGAGGTAGGTCTGGAAGTGTGGCTTTGAGAAGGTTGAGGGTTACTGACCTCAAACATACAATTATAAAATACAAAGAAATATAAATTGGCGTATACCATTTATAAAACTGGGTGAATTTTGAAAGAATTGTATGTACTTCAGCCAAATATATACATTTGGAAGTTGTATTGTTCACACAGTTTATTTTAATGAACTTTTCCAGTGCCCAGCGTTGTGCATAACTTAATAAATATTTAATGTATGACTGAAGTGTCTCCCACAGTACTTCCACACTTAAGGCCCCCAGGTATTAATTTCCCATTCACTTTTTACTCCATATTTCACTAAATAATCCCTATGTGGAATATATGTTAATTTAGTTTATCTGTAGACATAACCTGCTTCTCCTTGTGTCTCTAAAAGGCAGAACTCTAACCAATGGGCAGATTTGCAAAAGGCAGGTTTTGCCTAGAACTGTCTGATGAGTAAAGCTGACTGCAATATGCAGTACTACAGTAATGAGCCTCTCACAGTTTTCACTGAAAGACTAAAAGATCCTCTCTCTCGGAAATTTAAGAAAGTTGACATAGCTGGCTTCCAGGGCTTTTCCAAATATTTCTTTAGAGTCTTTTGACTGTTCTGAATACAAAATGAGAAACAGGACCTAATTCTATTGGTTTCTGTTATGCAGTCTCCCCCATTAAACCTTGTTAAACACAAAATGCCAGAGACGAACTAATCACCAAATTTCTCAACATATGCATTATTCTTCATTGTAATTTTGGAGATTAAAGAGCACAAAGTCATCCTAAACAAATTTATTTCCTATACCGTGCACTTTCTTTTTCAAGAACTGTCTTGCTCTATATGAACTAAAGAACATCTACTTCATTACGTAATTTATCAATATTAAGAAAAAATAAGTTGTTTTATTAAGTTTGACTGACTGCTGCCATGTTTGCAAAGGTGTTGTCTGGTGATCTGGAAAGCATGAAGGCACTTAAAGGGGCAAGAGGATTGTGCCAGTGGATGAGCTGCAGGGGGAAGAAGCAGGCACTGAACCAGAGATCAAAAAGTCACCCACTGCTGCTTGAGTCTTGCCTTGCAGGAAACGCTACTAATTGCTGTTCATTTATCAAGCTTGCCAAGAAGCCCTGGCTCTCGCATAGGCCTTCTCTCCCACATTCACCCAGAGATAAACATGGAAGGGCCGCATCAGAAGGAATGGCAGTAGAACTTTCTGCTTCCTGGGAGGCCTGGAGCCTTGGAACAGCTTGAGGAAAAAAAATAAATAAATGAATAAAATACTAAAGTACTTGTGTAAGCAATGGCCATCCTTCTGACTTTTGCAACTTTTGTAAAAGGAATTCAAGATAAGGACATGATTCTGCACTCCTTTTTATTACGCTCATTTCCTGAATGCCAGTTATTTAAGTTGTTTTATGTTTGATTAGTTTGGGATTATGTGCCTTTTATATTTGTTGGTCAGTTTATCTTTAGGAAACTGATGTTTCCCCAAGGTCACAGCAAATATATGCTGTTTCGTTTGCAAGTATGTGTTGCTGAGAGCAAAATGTTAACATCAGTCTGTGATCACCCCATCAGGGTTTATTCCTGAAGGTCTGAATCTGCAGGCCAGCTGCACTAATGGCAATAGCAATATGTTATTTTATACAACAGCAATATAGTGCTACTTAGTACAACAGTATACAAGGCTACTTAGTTTCTAGACTATTCTGTAATATCCCCCATAGCACTGTATATTTCCAAGCTTAAGTTCTGGTCTATTGCAAATATTAATGGAAAATAATTACACACAACTCTGCTGGATAGACCATTACTTTCAATTCCCTTTGAATCATTTAAACAAAATAGAATGGATCTTTCTTGATCGTTTAATTATTGAGTACAATTACTTAAAAGTTTGTAAGAGGATTTCTTGTGTTCACCTAAGAAGAGACCATAAATCAAAAGATTTTATCTTTAACATTGAATATTTTCCAAGGTTAGAATAAAGACCAGTAAAAACAGACTTTGTGGTAAGCATATTATTTGCGAAACCCCTTGTAAAAATGTACTGGACGTAAAGACAGGAACTTTGCTTTGTTAACTGCTTCATCTGTAGCACCTAGAAGACTGTGACACTTAGTAGGAATTCAGTCAATTCAGTAAATCAACGAAATTGAATTAAGCCTGCATTTAACACAGTTCAGACTTTTTAATATGAAACACAGAAGTAGAGCTACAGAAGTATTTGTTTACCATTTTTCCTTTTGATTTAAGAGCCAAATGATAGGCTAAGTCATGTATCCAGAAGGATATTTTCTGAAACATCTTTGCTAGTTGTGTTATGTGTTCAAAGGGCTTAGAAGAGCCAAGCTGAACTGGGCTTCTCAGGACACTTACTATATTATCCCACCAACAAGGAGGTACTGAATACCCACTGTGCATTTATTTCTGAGAAAGAAAACAAAGAAATATAAGCTTACCTCTGCCTTCAAGGAAGCAGCAATTGGAGAGAAGTGACCTATGCATGAGGGACCACAAAGCATTACAAAATAGTATAGTATGAAAAACTAAGCCATTTAATGAATTAAAATCCCTATGTAAAAAAACCCAACACAAATTGTTTCTCTTGTTATCAAGGAGAGTAGCAAGGACTTTTGTAAACCAGAGATGGCAAAGTGGCTGCCTGCAGGTAGAGCTGCAGACTTGTTTTGTTTTTGCCTGCACTGTGTTATAAAAGAATGGATCAGTATTTAAATATTGAAGATTTTCTACTAAAAATATTTTTATTGTTTCTCTTGGAAAATAATTTCATAAAATCTGGCATCTTTGGATCGGCTTTTATTTTTTTTTAGAAATGACCAGTGGCTGTCACTTCTAGAGGTACTGATGCTTTCATATTTTTATTAATTTTTGATAACTTTCCTTGACAGCATCTGATTTTATTGCTCTGGTACTGTAGGGGAGCAAAATTTGCCACCTCAAAATATGTCTCTTTGGTCTGAGGTTTATTTTAGGCTGATTATTTTTTATGAAACAGAAGACTTAATAAGTCTTTTTTTTAACCTCCCCCTTCGCTGCCTAAAAGAATCTAGATAAAGGGTCTGTTCCTGGAATAGAGCTAACACCAGAGATATCTGCAAGAAATACGGGCTAAGAATGATGGGGGAAACTCAGCAGGGCCTAGGGATCAGAGTCCACTTTGACTGGTTGTCTCTCTCTACAAGGCCCAGCAAACATTTGTTTACTAAACATTTGCTCCATGTGAATTGCCTTTCTCTCCTTTGAAGTCCCAAACCACTAGCCCTGACATCCACTTTTGTCTTTAGCTGAAGGTGGTTTTGAAAGTGAGGGTTTAAGCCATTTTGGTAAGTTACTCAGTTTTGCTCGTTCTCTCCCATGTATACATGTTATTAAACTTTAGTGTGATTTTCTCATGTTAATCTGTCTCATATCAATTTACTTCTTAGACCAGCCAGAAGAACTTACAAGGGCAGAGGAAAATTTTTTCCTCCACAACAGTGCCTGCATACAAAATGTGTCTCCAGACTCTAATATTTCATTTGATATTTTTGATACAAAAGACAGGGATGTCTAAGGGTCTACTATTTTAGAACAGCTAGAGCGATGAGGTTTTTAGGAAGGTGGGTTTTTAAAAGTAGAGTGGGCATTATGTCACTGAATGCAAGTTCGAGTGCTAACACACAGTGAGGACAAACAAACCAAAACATCAGAGTTTGCAGCAGAGAATGGTTTATTGCAGGGCCAAGCAAGGAGAACAGGTGGCTCATGCTCAAAAGACCCAAACTTCCTGATGGTTTTCAGGGACGAGTTTTCATGGGCAAAATTTGGGGTGAGGGCTGCAGGGTGTATGACTTTCTTCTGATTGGTTGGTGAGGTAACAGGGTGGTGTTCCAGGAATCTTGTGTTCAGCCTGAAGTTACCATCCTTCACCAGGGTGGGGGCCTTAGTTCCTACAGAAGAACTCAAAAATATTGTTATGTATATCCTTTGAGGAGGAACCAGATCCCTGACCCATAGCTACGGTATTGTTTCTTGATTGCTCCTCCCTTGTTTCTGCATTTATTCACTTCCCTGATTAGCAGTTGTTTGAATCTGCCCTAAGGTATTCAGGAAGGTCTAGGAGGCTGAAGCCTTTTTCCTACGAGCAAGAAATGGAACAGGAAAGGATTTGTACCCAGGAGGGGCCCACAAGGTCCTGCTCGGTTTCACTTGTACACCTGTGTTTTCTAAATATGTTCAAGAAGGAACCAGAATCAGAACTAGAACCATCAATAATCTAATGTTTTGCCCTTTGTGACTTTTGTTGTTACTTCATATATAACAATTTATCATTTCATAGGAAAACATAATATTTCTTTATATTAGATTTTGAGGAATTAAATTTTTTACACTGGCTGTATCAGCTTCCTCTCCAAAGTCATACACATCTCACCAGCATTCTGGATTTCATCATCTATTTATTACATTCATCATTTTGAAATCGAGCAGGACCCTATGGGACCCTCCTGGGTACAAAAGCCCTTCTGTGTCCCCAATTTCTTGTTTGTAGGAAAAAGGTTTCAACCTGCTAGACCTTCCTTGAGTTCCAAAGGGTAGATTCAAACAGTTACTAGTTAGAGGAGTGAGGGTATGCAGAAACAAAGGAAAGGCAGTCAAGAAACAGTAGTGTAGCAATGGGACAGGGTCCTGGTTCTCCCTCAAGGGATACACGTAACAAAATATTTTTGAATTCTACAAGAACTAGGGCCCCCACCCTGGTGGAGGATGGTAACTTCAGGCTGAACACAAGATTCCTGGAACACCACCCTGTTACCTCTCCACCAACCAATCAGAAGAAAATCACACACCCTACTGCCTTCACTCCAAATTTTGCCCATGAAAACTCTTCCCCGAAAACCATCAGGGAGTTCAGGTCTGTTGAGCATGAGCCACCCATTCTCCATGCTTGGCCCTTGCAATAAATCTTTCTCTGCTCCAAACTCTGGCATTTTGGTTTGTTTGGCCTCACTGTGCATCTGACCAGGGACTTGGTTTCGACAACAATGTACATTTGTCTATACTGGTAATTTTTTTTTTTTAAGCTGTAGAAACCTTTGTTGAAAGAGAATCATTTGTAAAAAGCCAAATTTGTTAAATAAATGTGGTGGGAAAGGAAAGTTGTGAATTTCCATTCATCTTTTTTTCCAACATACTATCTCTACCATAAGCAACATCTAGGTTTCCTTTTGGGGACTTAACTTGCCTTGTTTCTGTACACAGATAGAGAACGTACACAGATAGAGAAAGAGAAACCTAGGATATGCTTCCTTCTAAAAAGGAGGTATGCTGAAGTTCAGATTATTGCTGCTTCATATCTTAAAAGAAACCCCAAGGATAAAGCAGTACACTTTTTACCTGTGTCAGTGATATTTTACTCTTTGGGGAATTCTGACATTTTGAGGAAGTAATTCAAGTTCAGTCATTTGACTTAAAAGTTCTCTCTCTCTCTCTCTCCCCCTCTATCTTTAGAGATCTGATATCATTGGAAGTAACAAGTGCTTCCAAACACTCTAGTGGCCTCCAGTTATTCAACAAATGTAGTCAATCACCCTTACAATCACTGTCCTGTTTGTTGAGCCATGGAATTAAGATTTTTTATTCTTGAGGAGCTCACAACTGAGGAAATATATAGAAAGCTGAACAGAGAGTTTAAAATTCCAGTATTGTCAGTAGTGGTATAGATATTAAGAGAACATACAGGAAGTACACACACTTGATCTTGAGGTAGACAAAGAAAGCTTGCTCAAAGTCAGTCTATTGAAAAATATGTTTGCTATAGCTTGGAGTATTTAGGAAAGTGTCAAATATTGCTGTATATGTTGAAGAGTATTGTGTGTTTGATAATGAAAGAGTTTTAAGTGTGTTATATTTGAAATTTTATTTGTAAAGAAAAATTGTCAGTCCTGATGGCTTGCTGGATGTGGAATGAGAAGGAAGACTCCTAGGCTTGGGGGTGGGTTTTGGTAAAATTATCTGTGGAGGAGTCTGTGAGGAACAGGTGTCAACAGCAGTAAAGATGATCAGTTTAGTCTTAAATGAGATGCGTATGAAGAGTCAGGTGGAGGTGTTCACCAAAACTTTGGAAATACGTATCTGCAGCTCATGAGAGATGTCGAAGTTGAAGATGTAGATTCTGATGTAGTCAATATAGAGATAGTATCTGTAAGATCATTTCCACATAGGTTCCCAGAAGGAGAAGAAAAGAATAACTGTGGGTCTTCAAATCCATAAAAGCTAAATGAAATTGCTGGAGAATATATCATAGTAGCTAACAATTTAAAAAATTGATTATGATAAATTATGATAAAATATATCATAATAGCCAGTCATTTTTAAAAATCAATAAACCTGGAAGAGGAAACAATCAAAAAGAGTTCATGTAATGAATTTAAATAAAAGTAGGAGTCACTCATGACCTTCAAGGAGGCAATATTAGTGAAGTGGTGAGTGACAAGTTAGATTGCTCTATTTTGAGGTTGTCATGAAACGAGTAGAGACAATAAGTACAATACATACTTCGTTGAAGTAGGTTCATCCTGAAAAGTGGGAGAAATAGAACAGTAGAAAGAAGGACCTCTTAGACTAAAAAGAAGCTTCAAGGCAGCAGTGGTTATAATTGGCAGTGTGTTTGGTGAATAGGAAACAGACTCTCCTGACTTTTGCTGATCTCCCTAGAGCTCTGTATGAATTTGCTAGGTCTGCCATAAGAAGAGTACCACAAACTAAGTGGCTTAAACAGCAGAAATTTATCTCATGGTTCTGGAAGCTACAAGCCTGAGATCAAGGTGTTGGTAGGGTCGGTTCCTTTTGAGGGCTGTGAGAAAGAATCTAGCTCCTGGTGGTTTGCTGGCAATCTTTGCTTTCCTTGGTGTGTAGAAGAATCACCTAGATTTCTGCCTTCTTCTCCATATGGCATTCTGTCTCTGTGTGCTTCTGTGTCCCAGTTTACCCTTTTTATAAGGACACTTGTCATATTAAAGTAGGGGCCTAACCTATTTCAGTATGACCTCATCTTACCTGTTTACATCTGCAGTGACCCTGTTTTCAAATATTAGCGACATTCTGAGGTATTGGGGGATTAGGACTTTAAATTTTGGTGGGGACACAGTTCAACCCATATGTGGAATGGTTACACCATGGTTAATCCTTAGGATTGATAGTGAAAGTTTAAGATTAATATCGATCCTATTTATGAATTTATCTTGATCCTATATTTCCTTAAGTAGTCTTAACCTCTTGCCCTACTCCTTTCTATAGAAGTAAAGTGAGTTGTGTTTTAATCAGGTGAGTGTTCCTGACATTGGGCATTTGCTTCTCTTTCTTCTTTCTCTTCTGTCTGGACATAGAGACTGTAGGCTGTCATTAGATCCATTTGACTCCTGCTCTAAGTGGCCTCACCTAACCTAGCTCTGTCAGTAAACTAGCTGTTGATTGCAGTTTTATGTCTCAACTTGATCTAAATTTCTAAAGCATATGGAATAGAGCAAGGTGTGGGTCCAATGGAATTTTCTTAATGCTCCAACCCTTGTCTCTCTTCTCTTTCCTTCTCTTCAGCATGCTACTTGCTGCACTTGGTTTATTTAAATTGTATAGTAAGGTGCTGCTCATTGTGGATATCTTCTTACTAAAAACAAAAAGTTTACTATTCATGATAGACTTTTCGCATCTCTGCATTATAGTATAAATCTTTGTCTATTTGAAGTGCATTTTTTTGGTGCAAGTGGACCATTGCATTCATTTATTCATTCCTCTATTCATTTCTGAAGCTATTCATTGGGCCCTTTTATTATTTGTAATTCTCTTGGCTGTGTACTCCTGAGAAAGTCTCTAACTTCTGTGTCTAGGAGGGAAGCCACCCATTTGCCTTTCTGTACCTTGGAACCTGAGGCACATGCGCATAATCTGAGGGTGGCTGATTAGATCTATCTCCTGGGACTTCGAATCTGAAGAAGTGGATTCAAATGAACAGAGTGAAGAATTGCTTCCAGAGATGACTGGAGAGGCAGCGCTGTCCATCTCCATGGGTGGCAGGGCCAGCAGTAACAGGGGAAGCATCCTGAGGTTGGTGCCAACGGTGTCAGGGACACCAACTTCAGGTGCCAGTTGTGCACGGTGACGGCAGCAGGCAGCCATGCCAACCCAGGACTGATTTTTTGGGGCATGATTTTGGCTCTGGTCTGGCTGCACAGCTTCCCTTTCTTGTGCCCTAACCTCCCAACTCTCCCAGAAATTCTATAAACAACTTAAAATTCAATCAGTATTTTTCATTCTGGCTTAAATCAGGCAGGGCTTGTCTTTGTTGTTTGTAATTTAGCACTGTGATTAATATGTGATACTACTGATGATATGTGTGAAATGTGTTAGCTGCTGAAGAAATCAAAGAGTCATGATCATAGCAAGTTAATATCCAAAGACTTCCCTCAAGGAGAGTTCGTTAGTCAGAGTTCCCTTATTCTTAGTCAATATAAAGAAAATCTGTAATTTGTTGAGTACACATTTATAAGGTTTGGAGAGAAAAAATATGTCTGCTTAATAGATCAAGAGATTTTAACAGGATTTTGCAGATGAGGATTTTCTGAAGGGCCAGAGAGGAGTTTCTACACATCACTGTGATGGATTCTTAGAGTAGAAGTGATCCCTAAGAGGCCATCTAATCCAAATTTCTTCCTGATTCATGGAACTTAAGAAAATATTTTCATGCTCAAATTGTTGCAGGCTGGTAATTACCAGAGTTAAGGCCTATTACTCTTTTTTTTTTTTTTTTTTTTTATCAGCACAGACTTGCCTCCATATATCACAACTATAGAAATCTTCCAGGCTAGCCCAGCTGGCAGCAGGGCAGTGCTTCACTGGACAGACATCTGAGTGTGTAACAGAGCGACTTCAGTAGCTTAACTGCACTTTCATGCTTCATGGTTGTTTTCACGTATCTGTGGTTTTGATCACTGTAAGTGTAATGTATATTTATTGAAATCACGATAAAAGGAAGTTCAACTAACCACTCCTCTTCATCTCACAGTTGACATAATAAACTGGATCAAGATTTTCTTGAATAGTCACAGCATCTATATTTGTTAAAGGTTAGAGATGAAGACAGATTCAGTTGTATTGGCAAGTGAGAATGTATCTTTTCTCTTAATCTTCAAAATTTCTACATTACCTTTGGGCTGTTATAGTGAAAATATGTCTGGTTTTGATCCGTGAACTGGTTTTCTAGCAGTTGCGGGTGTCAGGGAGGAAGAAATTTTCCTCTGCCTTTCTAAATTCTTCTGGTTGGTCTAAAAATTAAATTGACATGAGACAGATTAACAGGAGAAAAATCAAAGAAAAGTTTAATAACATATGTACATGGGAGAGACCCAGGAGAACTGAGTAACTCACCAAAATGGCCAAAACCTTTATCTTAAATACCATCTTCAGCTAAAGACAAAAGAGGATATTGGAGATAGTGGTTTGGGATTTGAAAGGGGAGGAAGACAATTCACATGGAGATGGAAAAGCAAACGCTTGGTAAACAAGTGTTTGCTGGCCCATGCAGAGACAAGGGGACACAGAGTGGACTCTGATCTTTAGGCCCTGCCCCCCACCATTCCTATCCCATTCTTTGCAGATATCTCTGGTGATAGCTCTATTCCAGGAACAGGGCCTCCTTCTAAATTCTTTTAGGCAGTTAAGGGGGCGTCTTCCTGTCTTTTGTTTCTTAAAACTTATCAGCCTAAATTAATCCTCCTGCTAAAGAGACACATTTTGGGGCAGGAAATTTTGTTCCCTTACACAGGGAAATTCTCGCTATTTCAAACATTACAGACATGCTTTTGGAGGAAATAGTGAATTCATCAATGGTAATATTATTTTGTTTCATTTGCAAGAAGAAACTTGTTGAACAAGAAAGTTATCCTCAGGTGATAACTGCACACCTGGGTAACTCTTGTCTCCCTTGGAATGCTCAGTGCTTTAGCACTTCTAGGCCATTAGTTTCAAAACAGTCTTTCACATTCTAATGGACACTGTAGGAATAACCTCAGTGGCTATCTTTTTAAACTAATAAAACTACAATTGCTTGAGTGGGAGCTTATTACTGTGCGAGTTTCTCTGGTAGGCACTTTTTATACATATTACTTCCTTTAAAGATTGTTAGCTAGTTCAGGTACTTATTTTTCAAATTAGGTTTAGTCAAACTCAAATTCTATCCCTTCATCATTTCTACTAGTTTTCCTGTTTTCTGTTCTGTCCATTACCTTTATCACTGGAAATTTAAACATAAATTGTGAGCAAGAATGGAAGCTACTCTTTTGAAACGTCACAAAATAAAATCAACATTGTCACTCACATATCTGGCATCTGAATGTGTGCTTTTTAGTTTCTAGAACAGTATTACTCCACATAGATAGAGTATAGGGCAGCACAGTATTAACATTTCTGGATATAAATACATTATATCCACACTTCAGTCCCAGTTTGCTTGAGATTATCAACTGAAGAAGTCACTTAACTCTCAATTTGAAGAGGTTTCCCTGAAAAATAATGTGATTCGAATAAATGATTTCCAATGTCCCTTCTGCCACTAACATCCATAATGCCACGACCCCCAAAGATGTACATCCAGCCCCAACCCATCTTCCATATTCCAGTTGCATTTATCCAAGTGCCCATTTGGTGTCTTCACTTGAGAAACTCATAAGCATTTCAAGTTGCAACAAGATCTAAACCAAACAGAGCTTCTTTCTTTCAAGATCCAACCTACAATTTTGAAATTGATCTTTGATAGAACCACTTGCCTTATAAAACAAGCAAGAATTGGAAATATCCTGAGACTTCTCCCATGCTTGGAGCATCAAGTCCATTACCAAACGCTCTCTAATCAGTTCCAAGCTCTCCCTCAAATCTTCTCCATTCACTTCTTTCCATTCTCATTTTCTATGCCTCAATTCAGGGAGTATTTCCCCACCAAGTTCACCACTAGAATTTCCTAGTCCATCTAGTTTTCCCTATGCCATGTCTTCCTGCCCATTTCCATAGTGTGACTAAGAGCAAGTCTCTCCTCTAGCATTTATACAGTCTTTATCAATCTCTCAGTGAAGAGCCTGCATTTTTTCTGGGGTACATAATATTGATTCCTGTGATTTCATACATTTTTCAGCAGCCTCCCTACACTAGTTAACGCGTTCTTTGCTTTTGTTTGTTTGTTCATTCTATGCCTAGGAGTTCCTCCCCACCCCTCACTTCTTCACCTGCGTGATTCCTACACAGCCTTCAAGATGCAGCACAGAAAAAGCCTCTTCTGGGGAGAGTTAGGCTATATTAAGTGTTTTTCTGAATTCTCATAGGATCCTATGCATGTCTCCACTGTTGCCCTTGTCATACTGCATTTGTTTATTTACTAAACTGTCTTCATTCTTGATTTTCAAAGTTCTTGAGATCAGGGATTGCATTTCATCCCTGTCATCCTAGTGGTTATTAACACATGGTAATTTCTCAATAAAAATACACTGTTTTTTTTTTTTTTTTTTTTTTTTTTTTTTTTTTGCGGTTCGCGGGCCTCTCGCTGTTGTGGCCTCTCCCGTTGCGGAGCACAGGCTCCGGACGCGCAGGCTCAGCGGCCATGGCTCACGGGCCCAGCCGCTCCACGGCATGTGGGATCTTCCCGGACCGGGGCACGAACCCGTGTCCCCTGCATCGGCAGGCGGACTCTCAACCACTGCGCCACCAGGGAAGCCCCAAATACACTGTTTTAAAATGACAACTCAGTGAACATGCTCAAGATCTTAAAGGAGGTGGAAATGAGAACAGTATACTATTGAGTTATTTAGCATCCAGAAAGCTGAATACAAAACCTGACCCACTCTACCACACTGATGGGCTTCAGCCCTTCCTCTCACTGATTACTATGATCAACCCTGCAAAACACAAAAACAGTTACTTGAGGGCTTGAGAACAAGAACAAAAGCGGGTGAATTGTGGAGGAAAGTTTAAAAAATTTTTTTTTAGTTTTTCTCAAGGTCATGTTTCAGAAATAGGCCCCCGTCAGGAAGCCACGCCCTGCCAGAAGTAAAATGCTGACAAAAATCATGCCATCCTTTGGGCCAGAGGAACCAGGAAAGAGAACCCCTATAGGTTGAAAAATGATGGTAGAGGGAGAGAAGCAGATAAGGAGATTCCCTAATTCTGTGTATGAAACACCCTCACAAATTCCGGACTAACCTCTGATCTACACGTGCATGGGTCAGATCAAACCAGTGTAACAAAGGCTTGGAGATCTGAACTGAGATTGCTTCCAACCCACATAAAAGGCAACATAGAACTTCCAGTGCAAGACTAACAGGGTTGATTGCCTTCTGAAACAAAAACCGTGTTATTTGGCAGAAGTTTACAGCTGAACCCAGAGTATATATAATATTATGTTTGGACAAGGTCAAATCAGAATTACTCAACTTTGAAAGAACCAGGGAAATGTAATTTATTTTCCAAAAGAAAGATAATAAAAAAGATGTCAGCTGCAAGATATCCCAGATGTTGAAATTACCAGATAAAGATTTAAAAGCAGATCTTAAAATTATGCACCATGAGGTAAACGAAGTCAATTGAAGTAAATGAAAAGATAGAAAATATAAGACTATAAAAGGCTATTTGTTTTCTCTTAAGTTCCATAAGTTTCCAGATTTATTAGTGTGTATTTGTTCACTGTGTTCTTTTATTAAGCTGTTAATCTTCTGTTGAGTTTGCAGTTATTTCTCTTTTACATTCAAAAGTTTATGTACATGCTTTCATTTATTTTATCACTCTGCAGAGATTTGGCTTAATTACTTTTTTTTCCTAAAACACTATTGTTTTTGTTTTAATTTTTGTTAGTCTTTTCTATTGACTTTTCTTCTGGTTATTATTGTTTATATTACTGACCTCTACTCTTATAGTTATTATTTTCTTCCCTCTGTCTCCCTTGGGTTTGCTCTCTTGATCTTTCATCAACTTTTAAGATTGAATATTTTGATAATTTTTATAATTTGTCTTGTTTTTGCCTAAATATATGTAAACTTATTTCCTTTTTAGTCCTACTTTATTGTCCACACCCTGTACTTTTGAAATGTAGTGTTTTCATTTTCATTTGGTTCTAAGTATTTTTGACTAATTTTATAATTTTATTTATAAGACCAATAATATGTTTAATAGCAGGATATACATAAACATATAAGTATATATTTCCATTTTACCTTTACATAATTTATATATAATTTAAATATACACTCATATTTAATGATTTCAATTGTTACCATCAGCAAACAAAATCCTTAAGTTGTTGATTTTGTCTAATTTGTTACAATTTCATTTTGGATATTACATGCACAATTTTGTTTGTTTTCCAAATATGCTCAATAAGAGTATGTGTTTCTTTGAGATGTAAAGTATATGTGTATATGTGCGTGTGCACACACACATATATTTCAAGGTAATTGGTGGTGGTCTTCAAATTTTCAGTACCCTCAGTTATTTTTTTCTGCCAGTTTGATACATTTCTCAAATGAATATGAGTATGTCAGAGTACGATTTACTGACATATCGATTTTTCTTATAGTTCCACTGTTTTATATTTCTTTAATATGTTTATTATATCTATTTATTTATTGTTTCTTTTACCTATTTGATGCCATCTCTTTTTTTCTTTTTTTTTTTTCCTTACTTTTTGGCTGCACTGCATGGCATGTGGGATATTAGTTCCTGGACCAGGGATAGAACCCCCCCCGCGCCCCCCACCCCCACCCCCGCAGTGGAAGCTCAGAGTCTTAACTGCTATACTACCAGGGAAGTCCCCAACTCTCTTTTTCTTTGTTTTACACATACTGTTTAATTCCCTTCTCTCTGAAGCTTTCATTTCTTGTATTTTTCTTTCTTTTTCTTTTCTTTTTTTTTCTTTTTGCGGTACTTGCTCCTCTCACTGTTGTGGCCTCTCCCGTTGCGGAGCACAGGCTCCGGATGCGCAGGCTCAGCGGCCATGGCTCATGGGCCTAGCTGCTCCACGGCATGTGGGATCTTCCCAGACTGGGGCACGAACCCATGTCCCCTGCATCGGCAGGCAGACTCTCAACCACTGCGCCACCAGGGAAGCCCTTTATTTCTTATTTTTAATGCTCGTATGTTCTTTTAATTTATCTCTTCCAAGATAAAGCATTGCTGGATGGCTTTTTATAATGTGTCTGTCTTTTTGATTTCTGAGTTTAACTCAACTATATTGAAACTATTATTATATTAGGACTTATTTTTGCAAATTACATTTTCTATTTATCACATTTTTTCTTTTCTCTTGGCTTCCAGTAGCTGTATTAACATTTTATGCTTTTTTAAAAGTTACACATTTTACACTTATATGCAGACATATTTTGTCTTTTTCTTTTTCAATTTGATAAGCTCATAAATACCCATATCTTTTCCCTGAATATAATGCTCTTTTCTCCTTATACATCATTCTCTTCTTTTTTCACCCAGTTATGTTATGTTGATATTATTTGCAGTTCAGTTCTGATTGTAATAGATGTTTATTTCATTTGCTGGGCTTTGTTTTATTTTTCTATATGACAGTAAACCTCATTAAACTAAATATTAAAGTATTAAAGTAAATATTAAATTTACTTTAACGTTTAATAAATATTACTTTACTTTAAAAATTAATAAGTATTATTTAATATTTAATATTGTAATATATTTCATAGAATCCCCCTTGATTTATTTTCTTGCTTGAGTTGTTTTTCTGAGAATAAATTTGAAGATGGTCTTTCTGTGGAATGGAAGTTATAGGATTGCACATTCCAAGGTGGTCGTCAATATCCACGTATGATTATTAAGCAAAAAGTTCTACAGACAGTGCAGCCCTGGAGAACACGCTGTTTCTCTCTTCCATGTAAATGACAATTTGGGCTGAGTATAAAATTGTACCAAGTTTGAACTTTGCTATTAACACTTTAAAAAGATTCTTCTTTCATCCACTATTAGAATGTTCAGTGTCAATTTAATTCTAGTGGGTTTTTTGGTTTGTCTTTTGTTTATAGAATGCATAGTCTTTTTAGGAAGCTTTTTTATATATAATTATTTAATTTTTTAAAATTTTAAAGTGATTTTGAGATTATGTTGTAGTTGGGCCATTTTTTTGGTCATTATTTTTTCAATGCTTTTTTCCCCCTCTCTACTTTTTTGTGTCTGGAACTTCAGATATACTGATAAACCTACTACTAAGTTCCCCATGTCTTAATTTTTCTTTTGCATTGCCAATTACTTTTATCCATTTTATTTTCTTTTGAGGAGTTTCTTAAGATGATTTTCTGCTATATATATTCTGCTCTTTTCCAAGCTACTAATTTTTTTTTTTTTTTTTTTTTTTGCGGTACGCGGGCCTCTCACCGCTGTGGCCTCTCCCGCTGCGGAGCACAGTCTCCGGACGTGCAGGCTCAGCAGCCATGGCTCATGGGCCCAGCCCCTCCGCGGCATGTGGGACCTTCCCGGACTGGGGCACGAACCCGTGTCCCCTGCATCGGCAGGCGGACTCTCAACCACTGCGCCACCTGGGAAGCCCCAAGCCACTAATTTTTAAAATTCAAATATCATCTATTCCACAGATGTTGCTATCTGTTTCTGCTTATTGTTCCCATTCTTTGCCTTTAATGCTTTTAGGGTATTTTAGACCTATTTATTATGTTTTTTGTGTCTCAGTTACACTAATTCTTTTTCATGTGGTATAAACTATTCAGCTTGTAGTTTTATATGCATTTCTGTTCATTGAATTTCTTGTTATTCCTGGCCATGAGCTCCATTTCAGCTATCTTAGATAGCTATGGAGGAGAGAGAGGCTAAAGTCTGGGTTTAGCTTCTGTTCCTGGCATTCAAGGGAAGAGTTTGGAGAATATGCTTCAGGGCAAAGAGACCTCTACCACCTATTGAACATGACCTTGCAGGTGACCTCGCCCTTTAAAACATTCTCCAGGCTTCATGCTTAGGTGGTGTTCTTTTCCAGAAGTCTCTAATTCTAGCCCAGTCTGTGAGGGAGTGGGGTAGGAAAAGTGTCGTTTCATCTTTCTAGGTATATTTTGTCAGTTCTCATTCTAGACAGCTTGGTCTTTGATCCCAGCCAGATGTGAGCTGACTGTTGCTCTTCTGACTCCAGTAGCCATATGGTGGACAGTGACATACCCAGGGCTATGTGGAGATGAGAAAAGAACATGCAGGTTTTCTCCCAGCTTCAGCTCTGCACCGGCAACCAGACTCCTCTACTCAGAACCATCTACCGACCCTCTTCCCCAACATTCACCTCAGACTAACTCTTCTGTTTTCTTAGAGGTTTCTCAGTTTTATATTAGTTTCACAGATCCACCAGACTCTCTGATTTTCATAACCAAAAGAGGGCAGACACCTATGCATTCAGTCTTTTCAGGAATCATTAGCAAGTCACAAAAACAGATCTTACACAGAATACGTGTATACATTTTGGAAATAACATTTTCATGAAGGCTTAGTGTTGCTTAAGAAAGAGCTTTAGCAATAAATTTATTAAGCATTATGACTGAGAAGAGTGAGATTGTTCAATAGCTACAATAGAATTTATGAACATCTAAGTAAAACACTTAAGGTCTGCATTTGTATCATTATTTAATGAATTTCTCCTTGTTTTATGTTTGGCTCCAAGGCAAATAGTCTACTTTAGGTCAAATCATGACTTTAGGTACAAAGGAAACTAAAAAAGATTGCTCAGGAAACTTTTCAACCCAGTGGCTCAGTGACAGTGGTGACAGCTTTTGCAATTAGTTTTAGGCTCTTTGTTTCTTGAGGCACCTGTAAAGCCTACAGCCATGTATTCACTTTTCAGTGACATTGGTACACATCATAAAAATTGTAGTTGAGTTAATTGGTGCACTGGCTGACAGATTCAGCAAAGAGGCCAGGCCCTGAGCCATGCAGTTATTGCTTAAACTGCTCAGTTGTAACTGTGTTGTCTAGGATCATTGAGAAGACTGTGCTTCCCCAAGACTTATCTGAGGCACAAATTGAGGACTTTGGTATCCAGGGATGTCAGTCTGACACTTTTCATAAGCAAGAAACACTCCAAATTACAAAAAATGAAAAGATATGCTCTACATGAAGATATTTTATAAATACCAAGTAATGACGTTACGATACTCAGAAATGAGTAACGAAGAAACTTTCCGGTATCCGGATGGATAAAAAGTCAAGGATGATATAAAATCTATCTATTTTTTAAGTTTAAATTTTTTGTTCTAATGTTTATTATAGCCTAATATTTTAAAGTTAAAGAAATTTGACTCTTTTTCCTCATTTGACCCCAAAGACCTTCTCATCCATTCAGTGGAAATAAACTTTGAACTCATTTTCAAAAGTTGTCTATTTTGAGTGCTCTTGTACAAAAAGGATTCCTGGTGTGTCTGTTTAGAAAACACTTTTTCAAAGGGCAACAAATACCTTAGGATAATTATTCTTAAATGTGGATGCTTCCCCTTCAGAGAGCATGAATAGAGGCAGTGAAGAGTGACTCACTCATTTTCAGTCATCTACAGCAAGTGAAAGAGAATATTTCTCTAAGTGTACTCAGGATATTAAACATTAACAAAAATTAGAAGTGCCTTAGAACTAAGATTTTTTTAAGTAAACCTGAACCCTCAAGTTTTTCAAACAACTGATAGCTCCATGAAACAGTGTATTTTTCAATTTCAGAGCATTGGCCACTAGACGTATAGGCATTTAAAATGCTGTTCTGTTAACTAACTATGTAGAAGAAGAACAGTGGTAAGTCATTGAGCATAGCCTTAAATGAATTCTAAGTCTACATCCAAGCTCTTGTGGAATAACATTACTCTCTTCCTGATTTATTAGATTGATTCAAACATACATGTTTTTAGCTGTGTAAGGACCCTAGAATTTTTAGCTTTCCTGGGAGATTTTGATCTGTCATATTTAGAAACTGGAGGTGGATATACAGTGAAACTAATGAAGCTTAAGCTTTAACACCCTTCGCCCTTTAGTGCCTTTAGAAGAGACCCAGCAATGTGTTCATATGGTCTTATGTATGTTAAATTTTTGCAAAGTAAGATATTTTTACTGTATTCAGTCAGGACCACGGTGTATTTCGACTTCAGCTTCTCCTCTGCCACAATTTCCTTCCTGTTGGGTGACCCTGGAATGTCTTAAGCATTTGTGGAATGTGGCTAAGGAGAAGTTGATTTGGGCATAAATCTAAGTTCACTGTTATCTCTTTTCTGATTGAAATAAGTATCTGCAATTATTCTTTATTTTTATAATGTATTTTTTTTAGTTAAAGAGAATCCCCAAACTGTCAGTGCTTTGGGTCCCCAAATCCTGAATCCACTGCAGTAAAAACTCTCATAGTAACGCTGAGGACAATGTAAATCCTTCAGGCTCCTTGCAGTTTTCATTGTGACGTGGTTTCATTTCTAGTCTCTATAAACTATTAAACTTCTGCCACTAGTGAGTTGTATTTCACCTGGGCTACACAGGTCTCCCTACACTGTGCTGGACACACAAGGTACATTTTCTAAAGAAGAAAATCTCATCCTGTCACTTTCAAATCTCTATTTTCCATACCCCAAGCATAATGTCCAAAGTCCTCACTATAACTTACAAGATAATGGATATTTTCTCTCTCCCCTGCTCAATCCCATTCCCTCCTCCACCCAACTGTTGTTCTCTCTGTGCTCTAGTCACAGAGGTGATCCTCTTTTAATGACCACTTCTATAGAAACAAGCCCTCAGGTCGGGCCACGTTGTCCAAACTATAACCCCTTTCTAACTCACTTAGAGTAGGGTTGGATTTGGGATAGGCATCTGATCCCTTGGGAATTTTCACTTGCAGTAACCTGGATTTGAGGGAAAGGGCCTCTTGTCAAATTCTGCTGAGTCTCTGAAATATGAGTAATGGTATAGATGTGGGGCTGGGAAAGCAATGTTTCCACTACATGTGGGAAGAAAAAGAAAAAAGAGCAAAAGAGCAACCACAGGAAAGACTGAAACAGAGATGCTGAATGAAGCAGAGATAAAACACCATGTGGTCCAAAGAAATAGAGAATCAGCTCATGATGGCTTGCCTAGGATAGATTCCATTCACTCATAGGACCTGGCTACCTTCCCCCTCTTGGATTCTGTTAGATACCTCTGGATACTTATCACATATGCCTGTTTCTTTGTTAGACCTAAGTGGGTTTCTTTTACTCATAATAAATAATTCTCACAAAATTGAACTACACTGAGTTCCCATTACACTCCCGTGTTCTCTTGCCTTCACACCTCTGCACAATCCTTTACTTATAACGTCTGCCTGGAGTTCTCTCCCTCCTCTTCAGGCACTGTCTCCACATCTTACCAAAAGAACCCCTTAATCGTATTTTTGAACTTACCTTTGAAAACGTCTGTCCTGGTAAGTCTTCCCCAAATACTCTATAGACTGAGTTAAAAATCTATCACACCCCCTTTTTTGTTGTTTATTATTCCAAATGGTGATAAATTTGAGGATAAAAACTTGTGTTGTGCACAGTCATATTTGTTAACACCCACATAGTGCTTGTTTTAGTGGATGGACCCTAATTAATATTGGTTAAAAAGGAAAGAAGAAATAGGGGGTGAAGGAAGGGAGGAGAATAGGAAAGAAATAAAGAAGATCAAAAAAAAAAAAAACCAAACAAAAACAGTAAGATGAAAGTAAATGAAGTGGTTCATTAACTTTCAAAAATCACATCAATAAATGGCCAAGTTGAGGTTTCAACTCAGCTTAATCTGATCTTCCAAATAGATTCTTTCTTATACACTAACCTGCTTCACTTTCTACCATAAGACATAGCACGTAGAAGGTAATACATAAATGTTAGTTGACCTTAACTTGTTTGCCGGTTATTGATAAATATGGTAGCTCAGTGTAAAAATCATCTTTTATTCATCAATTCATTCATTTATTGTAAATGTACTTTGCTCTAGGCACTGAGGAAGTGTAGGAGGATACAGAAACATATGGGCTATTGTAGTGAAGATAATAGCAATTACACAATAAGGATAGTATGTACATCTTTTTTTTTCATATGCTTATTTGCATCTGTATATCTTCTTTGGTGAGATGTCTGTTTAGATATATATATATATTTTTAATAAATTTATTTATTTATCTGGCTGCGTTAGGTCTTTGTTGCTGCACGCAGCCTTTCTCTAGTTGCGGTGAGCGGGGCCTACTCTTTGTTGCAAAGCACAGGCTCTAGGCACGTGGGCTCAGTAGTTGTGGTGCACAGGCTTAGTTGCTCCACGGCATGTGGGATATTCCTGGACCAAGGCTCGAACCTGTGTCTCCTGCATTGGCGGCGGATTCTTAACCACTGCACCACCAGGGAAGTCCCAGTATGTACATCTTTAACTCATTTTGTAAACAGATTTTTGATTATTAAATGAAAAATGTAAGTTACTTCCTGAGGGGCATTCTTGGCTCTGTAATGCACAAATTAGGTTATGTATACTTTGTACATTACAAAATAAATAAATAAACAAATAAAACATTACCAAATAAGGCATTACCATGGTGTCACTTAACATAGATAATCGATGCAGAAAAGTATGCTCCAAGGAGTGTGAAATTGGCTACACATTCCCCATTTAGTAGCAACAAGTATGCAAAAGAATATATTTGTTTTCATGGATAACCCTTAATAAAGCAGACGGGCAGTATGTGAGATCTACAAGTGTTAATCAATAATAAGAAAATAAATAAATAGGGGCCGAAAACCTACTTTTTTCAACCCTCTGCTTGTTTTGTTATATAGCCTATCTCTAGTTCTCCAAATACTTTTAAGGGATTTATTAGGGTTCCCTGGAAACAGACTCTTGTGATGGAGATTTGAGTGTAAAAGGTTTACTAGGGAGAGCTTTAGGAGAAATTCCCTGTAGAGGTGTGAGGGACCAAGATTCAGCAGAGGGAGAAGCTGAACAGCAATTCATTTTAACAGGGCATCACTTGATCCCACAGGGAGCTTTGAACCTGGATGGTCATGTTAATTAATATTAGGTACCATAGGAAATATGTAGGAAATTGATTGAGAGACTAATAAGGACCAGACCTTTGTATGTCCTGCATCACTATAAGCAAGTTGCCCCAATGAGTGGGCATAACTGGGGGTGGGGCAATAGCCTTCCACAGAGGGCGGTTCCCAGAGAGGACATTATTTTCTGCTAGAGGTATCTAAATAATTTGAAGTGCAATTACCTGGATGATTCTATTAACTTTTTACTTCAGTTGGGTAATGTGACTCTCATTAAAGTACCAGCAAATGTCATTTTAAAATATGTAGATAGCTGTATGAGTATTTTTGAAATACTGTAAAATGTTTTTTTCATGTTAAAGTTTCAGGGAGATAGCAACTTTAGCTCATTTCAGCACCCCCCTACACACACACACACACACACACACACACACACGCACACGCACACACACTTTTTTTTCTTTTTTTCTATCAAGGCTTGCCTATCACCTCTTACCCAAAGGACACCAATTTTAATGAACTAATCAGTACAATGATTTGTTATCCTGATTTCAAAATATAGTTGACCCTTGAACAACGTGGATTTGAACTGCCCAGGTCCACTTATACACATATTTTTCAGTAATAAATACTACAGTACTACACGGTCCTCGATTGGTTGAGTCTGTGGATGCAGAGGAACCCTGGATAAGGAAGGCCTATAAATACCCATAAATTATATGGGGATTAACACCCCCTCCCGAGTCATTCAAGGGTCAACTGTACTAATTTTAATCCACTTAAATTAGAAAAATTTGCCTAATAACTTGACTTTTAACTTGTCAGTCAGGATTGGTAACAACGGTGTCTAAATTACTCCAAATGAGAGGGTATTTTTTTCTGCAAAATGTCTTCTGACTGTGTTACTCTCAATTAGTTGTCTCTAGCTATGGAACTCAGGAGGCATCAGTGATAACCTAAGAAAGTAAATCTCTGTAAGAATAATTTACCAGATCACTTTCTTCTCAGATTGCTTTCAGTAGTTACATTTGTCTGTAAACCCCCAAAATGTGCATAGAGGAGATGAAGGTCGTGAATCATAAACATCTTATATATACATAGTAATGAGTGAACGCTACTTTTGGTAATTCAAAGTTTCATTAACTGCATCATTTTTGCTAATTGCATGGTTTATATCTTGCCCATAAAATTATAAAAGTTACTAGTTTTCCATTATATACCAATATGTAAAGTATACTGCACAAATGGATTTTAGATTCCTGTTTGCCAGAGGAGCTTCATTAAACATCAAACACAAAGGAAACTGCACAGGTAAACATGAATCTATTTTTCATTTTTGCTTCTTGGAGACATTTTATTTTTGGAGACAGTCTCCTTTATTAACATTTGTTTGTCCTAAAATTTTTGTCAGGTTTTATAATGTCATGCTTCTTAAGGTCAAGCTCATGTTTGGAAATATGTACTTGGGGGAAAATATGGCACTTTTGTCATCCTTATATTTCCAGAACCTAATGGGGTGCCTTGCTTTCAGTAGCTGTTTATTGAAGGTGAAAGAAATTAGCTAAGTGATAACAGGCCAACTAATTGAGTGTCTGTGTACCAAGTTAATTATAGTGTTTATAGTTATGAACAGTGTAATGTTGTACTTACCCTTGAAAAGCCATATGTAGATGTAACTTATTTTATTAACTATTTGTATATAAAATAATACTTGTTTATATAATTTCTTATTAAGTGTGGATATTTAATTGCATAAATAGAATTAAATGTAGGGGCCATGCATATTATTAAAATGCTCTAGAAGAAATAAATTACCATACAAACTTAAATTTATAGCTATATTACTTGGCATATGTTTCTGGCATCTTTAAACATACTGATAACTAGCATGGCTGGTTGAATCTTGGAACAAAGCTCTAAAAATAGTTGACATTTTGTTGTTTCCATAGTAACAAGAAAATGGCTTCATACTCTAGCACTGCTCCCACAGAGCTTAATGTTCTTTCTAGATTGGCTATACACTATACTGCTTTGATATTGTCGTAAAAACCATCATTACTCTTTTCTTCATGTCTTTGATGTGTCCTATAACAGTCTGATCACTAGTGTTAACAATCTGAATGTTTACCTGCTATGGTAAAGCAAACATTCCAGTTATTTTTCAAGAAACTGAGTTTTACCTCAAAGAGTGCTAAAACCAGACTGAGTTTTCACATGATGTGATTTGGACTGTCCTAGAAGGCTCCAGATAACATCTCCATTAGCCTCTGTGTCTAATATTTCACCAGTGGGAGATGATTCTTTGAGCTGAAATAATTTTCCACCTCTTTTTTTTTTTTTTTTTTTTTGTGGTATGCGGGCCTCTCACTGCCGCGGCCTCTCCCATTGTGGAGCACAGGCTTTTCCACCTCTTTTAATGAACCAACCACTGCTCACTGTGTAGGGACCCCTAGTAAATCCCATAATGTTGAGTATAACTCTTTGTAACATTTGTACCAATTCCAGTATACCTTTTCCCCTGAAGAATTATAAACTTCATCAAAGTAAGGGGTTTGTCTGTCTTGTTTTGTAAGTAATCCTCAGTGTTGTGGGTATAGTAGGCACCTAGTAAATGTTTTGATGAGTTAGTGGTTAGATGAATAAAAATGTGTTTAATCTGGGAGAGGGAAAATTAATTTTCAACATGGCATTTATACCTTTTAAGGTTAATTAAGTTCTAAAATCTCTCTCTCTATCCCCTGACAACCCAGTGGTAGTTTTATACCGGTTGGTGATTTTGGTAGGTAGAATAACAGCTCCTCAAAGATGTCCAAGTTCCAATTCTAGGAACCTGTGAATATGTTAAGTTATATGGCAAAGGGTAATTAAGGTAGCAGATGGAATTCAGGTTGCTACTCAGCTGAACTTAAGTTAGGGAGGTAATTTTGGATTATCCTATTGGACCCTGCTATGGACTGAATGTTTGTGCCTCTCACCCCCAAATTCATATGTTGAATCCTAATGCTCATTGTGATGGTGTTGAAGGGGGGCCTTTGGGAGGTGATTAAGGCATGAGGGCAGAGCCCTCATAATTGAGATTGGTGCCCTTATCAAAGAGGCCAAGAGAACTCCCTTGCCTCTTCTGCCAAGTGAAGCTACGGTGAAAGATTGCAAACTGCCAGGGCTTTGATCTTGGACTTCCCAGCATCCAGAACTGTGAGAAATAAATTACTGTAGTTTATAAGCTACCCAGTCTGTGGCATTTTGTTATAGTAGCCCAAACAGACTAGGCAGGCTCAATATAATCACAAAGGACCTTAAAAGTGAAAGAGGGAGACATAAGAGAGAACAGGGAGGTGGCAGCATGAGAAACATTTGGCCGGATGGCACTGGCTGTGATGATGGAAGAGAGAGGACATAAGCCAAGGGAAGCAGGTGTCCTTGGAGCAGGAAAAGGCAAGGAAACATACTGTTTCCTATTGTTTCCAGAAGGAATGCTGCCCTGCTGACACCTTGTTTTTAGCTCAATAGGAGTTAATCTTTTGAGCTCTAGAATGGCGAGATGAGAAATTTGTGTTGTTCTAAGCCATTAAGTCTGTGATACAATGTTACAGTAGCAAATGGAAACTAATATAGTGGGGAACAAAAAAAAGAATTTTCAATAATAAGAAGTTGACCTAGAAATAGAGGGCTAGATAACTTTGTTTATTGAGATTCTTTGATTAATCAAGGGATAACCTGATAATTTGGGAAGAAGAAACATAACTGCCTCTAGAGAAGTCAATCTCTGACATGAAACAAAATGAAAGTAAAATTTCTATTCTGTATTTAAGAAATTCTTTTTATTTATTACAATTTTTCATTAGAAAAAATCCAAGTAGAATAATTTTTATTACTAGATTTGAATGAGAAACAGGTTAAACTAATAAGGAAGCAATAAATGAGAAACCGAGTCACCAGTTTCTTGCATTGTAAGTATGTGATCAAAGTATTATTGTCCTGTTGATACAACCTATATTTGATGGATTGTTTTTGTGTGTGATAATGTACCACAATTCACCAACTTTACTCCACTGATTTAAAAGATATAAGACTTTACAGCTGGTATTGAAATATTTTATAAATATATATGAATGATATATAAAGAATTTTTAATGTTTTTAAATTCAACTGTATTATAATTTTCATCTTCCTTTTATCAAGACTAGAATAATCACTCTTTTTATAAGACTGTGTTCCACATTATTAAGAAAGAGACATAATATAATTGATTTTTATAGCCAACTTAATCTTTTACACTTTGAGACCTATGAATGGATTCTTGCTCTGGAAAGTGTGATGTTGGTGTATTTATTCAACATCATCTCTTGAATATCTATCATGTATACCCAATAAGGATCAAAATTTCAAAGAGATACAATGCTTTTTCTATGGTTTTACGTCATGAAATGAGCAGTTGTGTGATACCAAAATATCATTTTGCTCAAATCTGACCCAGTCCAAACCTTCTGCACTTAAGTTATATTCACTTAGAATTTTCCCACCCAGATTTATTCTTTTGCAACATTTATTAAGTGTCTGATTTTAAGTAGAGAAATGGCGTGTTCTTTTATACACTTAAAAACCATAATGTTGGCTGATATGTGGAGAATGGTTTGTAAGGAGGACCAGGAGCCCTAGAACAAAATAAAAGATGAGGTCGTGTAAGATCCTTTTGTAATGGTCCAGGTGAGTGAGAGGTTGGTTTGATTTAGGATAATTGTAGATTAGTTGGAAAGAATTGGGTATATTCAAGAGATGTAGATATTTTTTAGAGTTAAATTTGACATGAAGTATAAATGGATATGATGAATAAAGCACATCAGGAACATGATCTAGTTTTTGGTATGAGCTACTGAATGGCTGTCTACTGAAAAGAAACAGATGAGTATAAAAGCAGGTTTGTTTGTGGAAGGTAGCTTATGTGGGAGTTCAGTAATTCTGTTTTGAACATGGTAAGTCTGAGATGACTCTGGGTATAGAAGAAGAAATTTGGATAGACAAATCTGGAATTTCAGGGACAGGTCCAGGGTGGAAACATTGATTTGGTAGATGGAGATTTATAGATAGATGGTAGCTAAAGCTGTGGGCCCATGTGAGATTCCTGGGAGTGTGGGGGGTTATACAGAGGACCTAGGGGATGCCAGCATTTGGAGTCTGAGAAGAAACAGAATGACCAGCAAACAAGCCTGAGAAGAGAATCTGCAAAATAGAGGAAAACCAGGAGGGAGTGATAGAACAGAAGCCAAAAGAGGTAAACATTGGATTTGACACTGACAAAGACACACCCCATTGAGTGCAAACAAAATAAATAAACCAAAATATTTTTCCATTAATTTGAATATTGATTAATATCGTTCTTACCTTAAGCTTTCCAATACTAAAGTAAGTAAAACACTTATATTTAAATATACAAATATGTTATTATTTTTATAAAATATTTAGCCATTTGGGTATCTTGGTCAGCTTTCTAAAATGTGTAATTTTTATCTAACAGATATTTACTCATTTGGCCAATTTCATGAACTTATTTTACATATTTGAAACCTAAAATTGTCATTATCCAAACACCTATTTCAGTGGACTTATATTGGACAAATGCTTCATTATCTCCGTATGAATAGAAATCAGTTGCTTTTACATCTCTGTTTTATTTCAATTCAGTGAACAATTACTGAGTACATACTATTCTAGCTATTGTTCTTGTTCCTGGTAATTAAGAAGATAGTAAGAGCTTATACTTTGTGAGAAGAATAGCAATCAGTATTGAATTTGGCTGGAGTGACCAAAATAATAGCTGTTTAAAAAGATAGACATTTATTTCCCATTTATGGGAAAAAATATATCAAGGTAGTTAGTCCAAAGATGATAAATACAGTAATTATCCAGAACACAATTACTTCTTTTGGTCATGTCACCTTTCTCTACACATGGCTTCCATTTTATAGTACCATTTGGTTCCAGTCTGCATATTCTCACTTTGGCAAGCAAAAAGTAGGTAGAGGACAGGATCAGTGCTGAGGACACTTCTTGGAAGTCTTATATAACACTTCTTATATCCCTTAGATCAGAGCTTAATCACATGGCATGACCACCTATGATGTAAGCTGGAAGCCATAATGGCCACCTGAATATATGGGTTCCTCTTAACAAACCCACAAGGGCAGTTTTTCAGTGTAGACATTTGCATAAATAATTTTTACAAGAAAATAAATGATTTTCCAAAAAAAATGTACAGAGTGCCAGGAGAATGCGAAAAAATGGAAGCTCACCCAACATGGGTAGAACAAGAAAGATTTAATTTCACCTAATATGAGTCTTACAGTGCGTTTTGCAGACGAGTAGAGGGAGGGAAAGGTCTTTTAAAAATGAAAATAGAATGAGCAACAGCACCCAAGATCAGTTACTTTAGTAGGGATATACAATTAGATGAGTTTCTTAAATGGAAAAATAAGTAACTTGAGATATGTGTAAGACTAGAGAACTAGGCAGTAAAGCTCTCAGAAAGTGCTGTATGCTGCACTAAGGAACCTAGATTTCTTTGTTAAATTCAGGGCACTGTTAAAGGACTTTAAACAGGACTGACATCATGCAGATTGCATTTTAGCTAGATTACTTTGGCAGGATTGCAGAGCACAGATCTGAAGCAGGACCAAGTTGGAAGTAGAAACATAATTTAAATGAAAACAACACTTTGGAAAGATGATGAGAGTCTGACATAAGGAAAGATAATAGGGAGTGTTGTGTAATAAAGAATTGTCTGGCCTTTGCCCCTGGTTTCTGGGAGGGAGTCTCAAAATTCTTGGAATTTCAAGAATGATTGGAGTGCCTTTGTTTTGCCTGGTAGTGCCCTCACACCATCCTGAGTTTATGTTAATGAGACTGGCTCAGGATAAGGGCTGACCACATTAGAAAGACCGAACCTTGTAATTAGAGGCTTTTGAGCCACTTGATATCTGACTGACTTCAGGGAGGGAGGGGGCAGGAGACAGAGTTAACTAACAGGCCAATGATTCAATCAAGTGTGCCTGTGTAATGAAATCCCAATAAAAACTCTAGACTGGGAGGCTTGGGTGAGCTTCCAGTTAACAGCACTCTGTGTTTATTGTTACACATCAGTGTAACTGGATGGTGATGTATTAGCGTTTGGGACCCACCCAGACCTCGCCCTATGCATCTCTTCTTTGTCTGGTCCTGATTTGTTTGCTTTTCTGATGTAATAAAAACTATTTTAAGTATAGCACATTCCTGAGTTCTGTGAGTCTTTCTAGTGAATTATTGAAACTCAGGGTAGTGGAACCCCTAAGTTTGATGCCCGTTTGTCAGAAGGGCAGGGGCCCTAGAACCCCCAGGCTCCAGGCTTGTGTCTGAAGTGAGGGCAGTTTTATGAAGGACTGTGCTCTTCATTTGTGAAGTTTGACCCAGCTCTGTGTATTTAGTGTCAGACTTGCATTGCAGGGAGCAAAAAAGGAAAAGGAAAGAGACTTTAGGTATTTCAGGTGATTGTTAAAGTTCCAAACAAAAGAAATTACAATTGTAGCCTAGGTTAGACATTAGGTGGATTTTACGTAATCTGGAGTTAAATGCTCACTGTAGAATATTTAAACATGTTTACTACCATGCTGTGAGCCATTTCCTGTTTCAAGGAATACTCCATAGACAGCAGGACTTTAGCATAACTGGTCCCTGCCCATTAAACATGCTTCTTTCTATTATTGAGACAACCAATAATGCCCCAACGAATTTTCAAAATGTACGTATTTATTGAGAGCGACCGATTGAATGACATAGAGTGAGAAAAAAAATCAATGTGGCCAAGGGAAAAATGCTGAAAAAATAAATTAAGCAAGCAGAGAAAAAGCAGGAAATACAGATGCCTGAGAATAAACAGTGGAAATGGTAGATGAGAAACGAGAGGATAATATGGAAGCCAAGGGAATTTGTTTAATGAACAGCAAACAAATGAAAAATTCAGAATGTTTTTTAAAAGAAAGCTATAAAGGATTACAGGTGTCTTTTATATAGTAAGACAAGTTTTCAGTAACAGGAGGAAAATTTTCTGACTTTATAGATTACCTTGCTGTCTGTTTTTCAGGACTAATAAGTTTTTTTTTTTTTTTTAATATTTATTTATGTATTTGTCCGTGCTGGGTCCTAGTTATGACATGTGGGATCTTTTAGTTGCGGCATGTGGGATCTAGTTCCCTGACCAGAGATCAGACCTGGGCCCCCTGCATTGGGAGTGTGGAGTCTTTTTTTATTTTATTTTATTTTATTTTTTTTTGCGGTACGCGGGCCTCTCACTGTTATGGCCTCTCCCGTTGCGGAGCACAGGCTCCGGATGCTCAGGCTCAGCAGCCATGGCTCACGGGCCCAGCCGCTCCCCGGCATGTGGGATCTTCCCGGACTGGGGCACGAACCCGTGTCCCCTGCATCGGCAGGCAGACTGTCAACCACTGCGCCACCAGGGAAGCCCGGGAGCGTGGAGTCTTAACCACTAGACTACCAGGGAAATCCCAGATTTTAGATTTTAAATCTAAAATCTAATAAGTTTTGACTAATGTCTACGTATTTGGATAAAACTGAGAAATTCCACCTGGAAATGTACAAATCTAGGTATCTAAAAATCAAATGTTTGATGCAGCTAGCATAAAACATCTTGATTGTTCTTATATCTACCTTGGCTTTTTTTGTTAATATCTGAACTTCCAGATATATTATGATTTATGTGAGTAACTAGAATAAATGGATGATTGGACATACTGTTTTTTACTTTTCATTCAGATGTTTTGTCTACAGTTATCCAAACTGTACATTTCCAAATAAAAGATGAGAATTCTGTTTCTCCATGTAAATGTGCAAAAATTGGGCAATATTAAGTTAAACTTTGCAATTGAATTTGTTAGCTCTGATTTAGAAATGTCTGTGCATATTTCACTGCTCCTAATAAAAGGTGATACCTCAGCAACTATTTTGTGACTTTTATAAACTTTAATTTACCTGCTAATTTTTTTTTCAATTTTAACTAGGTGAGGAACAAATGAAAGGCAACTTTAAGCTCTCTCAGTTTTAATCAAAATTGAGGAAGATATGGCTTAGACATTAGGTTGAAAAGATTTTGGAAAGTGATACATAATATTATATATTCTTTGACTACTGAGCAGTGTTCATTTAGAAAACTAGATTAACATGGCAGATTTTTTGGTAAGGGTTTGTATTTTTAAAGGATGATACTAAATAATATTATGACATGTGTTCACATGGGACAGAAGAATCATCCTTGTAATAATTGTCAGATAGGCTGATTTATTTTATCTGTAGGCTTCATAATGAATTTGATGATATTCATCTACTATATATCAGTCTTCTGCATGGTTGGTTCCAATGTAAATTTAATAATTCTTTATTCAACTTACTAATATCTTTTCCCTTTTAACTTATATCTTGTAGTAATATGCTACTATCTTATGCCCATAATTCACTCGTCAAAGAACACATTTTATTATAGAAAGGATTTTATTTTTGTAGATGTAATTTTTAGTCTATGAATGAGTTTAAATTTTACTAAGTATATTAAGTATTATCTTTAATCTGCTACATCAGAAAACATATAATCAGGTAATTTGTGTGTATCATGAAGGTTTTTAAAAGTTCATCTCCCTTACTTGTTCTCTACCTGATATATCCTCAGGAATCCTAGCCAAAAAAAAAAGCAACAAAAATGCATTTGACGAACTCCCTGTTAGTGTAATTTATTTGTAGATTCTCTTAAGGAAATTAACCTCCAGACAATAATCCAAACTTGTTCTCCTGAACAAACACATCATTTTTTTTTTTTACTTGAGTTAGTAGTTTGCTTTATCTTCTCATCCTACCTTTTGTACAACAACAGCAAAAAGCAAACACATTCATACACAGACACAAGCTGAGAGAGGGAGAGAGAGACAGAAAGCCGGTGGTTGTGGAAACATGCTTTCTGTAAATCTGTTGTATAATTACTACCCAGGCCTCGTCTCCTCTTTAAAGAATTACGTGGCATAATTTAATTTTCCTTGAAAGATGAACATTTCTTCTGACTCTTGATAAATATATTTTTGCATGATAAGGAAATATTGGGTTTCTGAGAATCTAAAATATAGATTTTACTTCATTGAACCCAAAATTCGGCTATCAGGAGAGTTCTTTTGAAGATCAAAATGGACTTACCATCAGAGTGAGATGGCCAATGAAAGCCCAGCCCAAATGCTCCATATGTCCATCTTGCCCCTGAGATAACAGTTTTTAAATAATTCATTCACAGGCACATTGGCAATTTATAATGCATGGGGGACGTAAAGATGAAACAGGATTGGGCCCTGCTCTCAAGGAGTTGAGTTTTGGCTAGTGGTGTTTCTGATCATGCCCAGCTAGTGTTTTATCAGCATCTCATTTTTACCCCAGACTGATTGCCATGTTCAGCTCCAGGTACTGTTTTGATCTAAAGGACTTGTCAGACACCCCCTTCCCTACCGCCATCTGGTTGCCTGGTCATCTGAACAAATTCTAGCCTGGCTTTCTCCTCGGATCATTTGGCATTAGCACCTTTATCACTGACCACGCCCACACTCTGAATCCAGTCCTGATGAGGAGATTAAGCACCCCCTGTGCCTGGCTAGATTAAATAACATCTGACCTATTTTTTATTTTAGTTTTTGATTCCAGGTTTGGATGACACTATCTACCAGTAGGGTAGGACAAAATCCTCATAATCACTGGGTACTTCCAGAGTAGATACTGACTTTATTGATTCAGCAATACTTAAGAGAAAGTTTATACCCATAATTCCACTTGACTTCCTTGTAACTGACAGTTTTTTTTTTTTTTTTTGCGGTATGCGGGCCTCTCACTGTTGTGGCCTCCCCCGTTGCGGAGCACAGGCTCCGGACGCGCAGGCTCCGGACGCGCAGGCTCAGCGGCCATGGCTCACGGGCCCAGCCGCTCCGCGGCATATGGGATCCTCCCAGACCGGGGCACGAACCCGTATCCCCTGCATCGGCAGGCGGACTCCCAACCACTTGCGCCACCAGGGAGGCCCGTAACTGACAGTTTTTACTCATTTTCTACTTTTTAGAATAAGGGTTCGATCAGCTTCCAAGCTAATTTTCAGAGGGTCTCAGAGAAGTTAAAGGAAGTGTTCTTGGAATGAAGTTCAGCACTTCCCAACCAATTGGGTGAGAATTAAGACATTACCTGTGGGCTGAATGCCATGATCTCAAGTGGCCCATGTGGTCTCTTCCTCACAATAGTCGCCAGTTCCAGTGACCACATGACTGTATCTCTCTCTGCTGCCTTCAAAATCTGTCCACTAGATTTCCAGACACTTCTCTTTCACTCTAAAGTTAAAACCACAAATCACTTGTATTCTTTATCCCGAAAACTCATCTTTGTGGAATTAATGATGCAAAAGAATTTGAAAGTTATTTCATCTTACACTTCTGATTGGAATGGAGAATTATAACCCACTGAAAAGAAAGCATATAGTTCATCATAATTGACTCAGGAGTTCTCATTTGTTTTCAAGCTTCTATTTTCACTACAATAAAAATTATATCATTTTCGGCAGATTTCTCAGTTAGGTGAAAGTATACGTCATTAATAGCAAATCACCAGAAATAAATTCATGTTTTTCTCATATAAAATATTTGAGTGTTCTAAACATGTAGATTGTTTAAAAAAAAGATTTTATAGAGGATATTTTTAGAAATTATTCAAAATTTTAATGAGTACACAGGTTTGAAAAAATATGTGAAGGCTCTTTAAACATAGAGGTTAATTACAATTTGGCTTCTTTAATAGGAATCAGATAATTTAACAAATGTTTATGAATGAATATGACAGAGGAATTTGTCCTGCATGTGGTAGCACTAATAGGAATATGGATTGCTGGGCTTCCCTGGTGGCGCAGTGGTTGGGACGGCCGATGCAGGGGGCGCGGGTTCGTGCCCCGGTCTGGGAGGATCCAATATGCCGCAGAGCAGCTGGGCCCGTGGGCCATGGTCCCTGAGCCTGTGCATCCGGAGCCTGTGCGTCCGGGGCCTCTGCTGCGCAACGGGAGAGGCCGCAGTGGTGAGAGGCCCGCATACTGCAAAAAAAAAAAAAAAAAAAAAAAAAGAATAGGGATTGCTGCAGTAGATATATCATTGCAGAATTTAACTTAGTTTTTAGTGTTAACAGCTAAGTTCAGGATTTATCAGTAGGATTTAATATTTTTGTTTCTTCTTGGACTGAGAATTATGCTAAAGGTTTCAATTAAATAAACTGAAGTTGACTTTATCTCTGTTTCACCTGACACTACCTTCATCTTGAGATTTTTTTTCCCAGCCACAATCACACCAAAAGCTAACACATTTTGCCCAAATATTGGACAGGAAATACTGATTTTAGCACCTTTCTCAAATCTATAAAGCAGAGCTATAAATGTTCTCTCATATCAGATTTTAATCTTCTAATGCCTCTGAACTTACCCCTTCAAGCGTAATGAGGTATAGAATATGTCATTGCTTTAAGAGGTTAGGTCCCAGTGAATGTGTTTTGGAAGAAAGTTTAATGAGTCATCAGAGTAAGTACTAAGCCTCTGTCTTGCCCTCAATTAACTTCTAGTCAAGTGGTGGTTGAAAATATAATAAATGAAGTATAAAATAATAATAACAAGTAATAATACCTACTCTATTAGTGGAGAAAGTTATCTAACATAACAAATAAATACAGCATTTCAATGGCAAACATAATAACATTTTATTTCTTATTCCAGTAGTAGCCCAGTTTCTGATTAGGCAAGTCTTCTGGACATGAAGAGCTTGTTGTCTCCAGTTTCTATTTGTCAAGTAGTACTTTAAGTTCCTTCCATCTTTTGATTTTGTCAAATAACCTTAGAACCCTTTGCTTGCAGCCCCTGACAGAGAAAGAGAGAAAGGGGATCTCCTGGGATATATACTTTGAGTCAGACCTAGAAGGGTATGTGTCACTTCCACCTTTATTCCATTGGTCAGAGCTCAATCTCATCACTCCAGCAAGCAAAACTGTGATATACAGTCAAGCTAAGTGCCCAGGAAAAAGAGGTAAAAGATTTAAAATCTTGCCAGTCTCTGCCACTATGTGCCAGTTTGGCCACCAAATATCCGTTGCACTCCTCCTGTGTACATATGACACATCCCCTTCTTCCTAAGTCAGGTAACTGAAAAATCCTATCCAATAGCCCTATTCAATTGCTGGCCCAGGTGATGAGCAGTTATTTCTGGCTGATCTAGCTGTTGCTTGTGGTATGAACTGAAAATACATGTTATTAAAAATTATATGCATCTGCATACCCAATATATCATGATAAAGTGAGGACATGATAATTACAATAAAAGTTGCCCAGAAAGGTCAGAATGGACCATCCAGAGCAGTCACTACCCTAGACCGTAGCAGTTACTAGAGTCTACTGGGCACACATTATGAAAACCTCCTAACTGGGGGTAAGAAAAAGGTCCTGTTAACTCTGATTTTGTTCTCTAATAACACTCCCTTAAAATTGTTCATGTTTCCTTCCTCTGCTCTTTAGAAAGTACTTTTCTGTTATCCTTCATGGCCAAAGCTAACATGGATGAGAGGGAGTATGTCCGCTCTGGGGAAATATAGCTGTGGCACTGCTTCTTGTCAGAGACTCATCAAATACACTTGGGTTATTTCAGTAGAGAGTTTAAGACAGCAAGTGGTCATCGACTATTTTTAGACTAGGCTTGCAGTTTCTTTGGCAATACAATTTCCTCAAAAACTTAGGAAGCTTTTTATCTGTTTGCTTCTAGACAGTTCCAAGTGGCAAGAAACACAAATATGTACCTAAAAGGATTTCCCAAGCTTGACTTTTTCCTTTATTATCTCCATCCACATGCTCTCTGATTAACTACAGCTACCTTGAGGCTACGGACACTAAGAGTCTTTGGTAATATTCTTAATCTGATTTTTTTTCCTGCAAAACTGAGTCACTTAGTTTAATTTGAAAGCTTTCTTGGACTTTTGTTTCTCAAGTGTTTTTTTTTTGGCTCTGTCTCTTACTATTTATGGTCCAGAGCAATTAGCTTTTCCATACCTAGAATGCCCTTGATCGGTGGACTTTCTCCATGCCCTTTGCTCTCTCCCTGAAAATCAGCTGCTTTTTAAATTGGCAGCTCCCTTTCTTGTAATGTCTTCTAAAAAGCAGCTCATAATAGCTGATGGATAGTATCACTCTGACTCCTTCCAGGCACTACCTTAAAATTATTGGCTCAGTAAGTATGTGGTCCTCATTTCAAGTTGCTGCAGTTGAATTTTTACTAAATGTTTTGCCACAAAATAATATGACTCACCAGGCTTCAAGCTTTTTGCTTTTTTAAGTTCCTTTGCCTCCTGCTTCCTAACCACTAAATCAGTAGCAGCACATGATCAGTTTTGGTTTTGTTGATAAGTAATACCATCCTTCTAGGTTGGAACTTCTGTATTAGTAAGAACAGGCCACTGTTGTAACAAACAACTCCAAAATTTCAGTAGTTTAACTCAACACATGTGCGTTTCTCTTTCACACAAGAGCTTAATGTTTGTTTTATTGGATGACCTGCATGGAACATTTTCATCCAAGTTGTTTTTCACGGATCTAGTTGCCTTCAAATGTCTCTGTGACACTCTAAGGCCTCAGTATACAGTGCCTCCAGCTTGGCTCAATAGGGAAGGAAAGAGAGTAGAAAATCCTGCTTCTGTTTTTAATGATCCAGGCCTGTAGGTGATGTTCATGGTTTCTACCTACACTTCACTAGGTTGTGAGAGAAAGAGATCAATCAAATGTAACTCCACAATTGTTGGCCAGAACCACTGGGCGAATTGCAGCACCATTTAATTAAATGAGAAACACTGGCTGAGATCAAGAGATTTGGAAGACTGGGATCCAGGTGTTCAATTTGCACATATCAAGTGTGAGATGTTAAAAGACATTCAAGTGGAGATGTTAATTAAGTTGTTGTCTGTACAAGTCTGGATTTTAGGGGTAACGCCACTGTTGGTGGTATAAATTAAGGAGCCAACAAGGAATGGAAGATATTTAAAGTTACAGGACCAGTTAAGTTCACTTAGGCATTGTACACAGCTAGGGAACACAAAAGGGCCAAAGACAGAACTCTGGGGCATTCCAACATTTAGAAAGATGTCTGGAGAATCTGGCAAAGAAGTTTAAAAAGGAGGTGTCAGTGAGGTAGAATGAAAACTAAGAGATTGGCAAGTCTTAAATTCCAAGTAGGGCTTCCCTGGTGGCGCAGTGGTTGAGAGTCCGCCTGCCAATGCAGGGAACACGGGTTCGTGCCCCGGTCCGGGAGGATCCCACATGCCGCGGAGTGGCTGGGCCCGTGAGCCATGGCCGCTGGGCCTGCGCGTCTGGAGCCTGTGCTCCACAATGGGAGAGGCCACAACAGTGAGAGGCCCGCGTAACGCCAAAAAAAAAAAAAAAAAAAAAAAAAAAAAAAATTCCAAGTAAAGAAAATGCTTCAAGAAAAGGAATCAGTGGTCTTCTAGGTCAGATAGAATGAGAGCCAAGAGTAAAGCATTGAATTTAGTTAGGTAAAGGCCATCGACAGAGGCAGTGACTTTGGAATGGTGGGGAGAAAAGCTGAATCTAATTTGGTTTTAGAGAAAATGGAGCAGGGAAAGGGGGCATGAGCTGGAGGAAGAGGAAGAGAGGAGCCATATTAAGGAGGAAGCGTGGTAGCACATGTGTAAATGGTCCAGTAGAGTGGGGAGAACTGAAGAGCCAAGAGGCAAAAGGCATAATTATATAACAAAATGTGATTGAGAGGAGAAAACGGATGGAATTTTTTTATATACAAAGTGGGTTGGCCTCAGAAAAAGTGCATCCTTTTCGAAGAGAAAAAAAGGTGGGTTTGTGGATTTGTGGTGGAAAGATAAAGATGTTCTTTCCTGATTTCTTTAATTTTTTTCAGAGAAAAAGAAAGAAGTAGGATAACCAGTTTAGAGTGAGGAGTGGGCTTTTGAGATGAGAGGTAAAAGAAAAAATAGCTTTCTCAGAAAAGAAAGTTCTGTTCTCAGTACTGACCCCAGGATTTTCAAGCATCAGCTAAAGCATGAAGGTCAGTGGGGCGTCAGGAAAGGCACATTCCTTGTTGGTGGTGGTGGGTGGATCTTAGCTGGCTGCTTACTACCAGGGTGGGAGGAGTTTAGCCTGGTGCTGGCCTAAAACAAAAGCATAGTTTTTTTGTCAGATTTGGACAGTTTCAGAGTACAAGCTGCTGCAGCTGGATCTTGAACTTTACAGGCACAGCTGAAGCAAAGAGTTGCTTTTTAACTTCAGGGCAGCTGATTATCACATACCCTATTGAGCAGTGCTTCTCAAACTAGCTTTGATGAAAGAGCATTTTTTTGCTTTTGTTCTTCTTTTTTTTTTTTTAACTACAAAGTCATCTTGGACTGACAGTTTTGTAAAACATAATACAAATTAAACTATTTAAAAAAATTGAATGAAAATTCATATAAAATACAAGACTCAACATTTTTATTATTCTTTTCAACAGAAAAAAGTATATATGCACTCCAGTAAATCTAATCTAAACAGGCATAAAACATAAATAATTACAAATTTAAAGGCATTATTCATTGAAAATATTTGTATATGTTATTAATATAGAAACTCTCTCCTATAGTCATAACTGTTGTTCTTCAGTTGTGAATTAACAAAACTTACATGTGAAATAGTGATTCACATATTAAGCACCTGAAATCACTCTTGGAGCTAATCTATGTATATCAATATTTAAAAGTTTTATAGCTGCAAATGAACTTCTTTTTCTTTTTGCTTGTTAACTTATCTAATATAGGTTGATGAATGATACTTATGGAGACAATGATATCTAAACTGGTTCTATGTTTTGTTTTTCATTCTCCTTCTTGCTTTCAATTCTCATAGTGCAGAAACTAGTTTCACATAAGTATATTAATAGGAACAGAAGAAGAGATTTTAAAGCAATTTCAGCAAGCTTCGATATTCATTTTAAATTTTATTCAAGAAGAAGCAAGCAATGTTATACTTTTAAAATTTATCTCCAATCCTTCCATAGTAGCCAGGTCCAAAAATTTATTCTGCAAAGTTACAGTTATATTTCAATTATCTCCTGGTAGAAGAAATAGATTCTGGATTCATTAATTTCCTATTCACGTATCTTCATTTGATAGAAAATAAAAGTCCAAATATGCTATGAAATTTTTAAGGTGTTCAGTGATAGCTTCCACAGAGTTGCAAAATCAAAATGATGATCTGCTTCATGGATAATTGCTGTTTATGGAACATGGCTTTAATCAGCAGAAACTCTGTTCTTTTAAGCTTGTAACTTGCATTTGAGATGGATGCTTTCGGTGCCCCGTCCAGACCCCTTTTACCAGATTCCCTTGTTCCTGAGAGTATCTGCCTCTGTAGCCCCCAGGTGTACCTCTGTGCCATCACACTCCAGGACACCCCATTGGGTCAAGCTAAGCCTAAACTTCAGCTAAACCCACAACTTTTCCTAGCTTCCTAACTAGGAAGCTTCCTCTCCCAACTTCCCCATCCCCTTACAGGTTTTACCAGACAGCGTACCCTCAACTCAATCCCTGGGGCAAGAATCCACATCTCAGGCTCTGCTTATAGGGAAGCTGTCCTAAGACCTGATGACAAGGGCTTCCATGATTCTACATTTTTAAGCTTTGCAAGAAGTCATCAATATTCAGTCACTTAGGGAGAAGACATTATGCAAAATTAGGTTTTCCCTTCTAGAGATGGTTTTGCACATTGGCAGAATTAAAATTCTGCTAGGATATTTCTCCCAGTTGAATTTATGTTCACAAGTATCATAGTCTGAAAACGTCCTGGAGGGGCTTGATCTGATACTTTATTCTCCTAAGCCTCTTTCCCTCAGAAACTACCAAGTTTCTACCGTGCTCTTTGGCAACACTAGGTACTAAATTATAGGAACATAATTTTGCTTGAGGAACTGCTTTTGGGAAAAAGGTTGGCTTGCTTTTAAATTTGGTGAATATGGGACTAATTCTATATTAATTTTGCATATGCTGTCATCTTTAAGTGTTCTTTAAAAGTGAGGTACATCAGAAACATGACATGAAATTAATTCAATTTGTGAGGCCATAAAAATTTCATAATAAATCTTTTTCCAGTGAGAGATAGCCTAACAAGTCTACATAAAGGTTGAGAGTCTTCTGGCTAAAACAGAGTAAAGTGTGAAATGGAAGAGGGTATTTTTGGCTTCAATTTCTTTGGATATTTAACTCATTGGGGAAGGAGATTTTGATTTTGCTAATTATTTTAGACTCCAACTTATAAAGGAGTTTGATTTGTGGATTTTTCTTTCTCCACCTCCAGGGTAGAGTAAGGGCTAGGGAGAGGTTATGAGTATCAGAGAGAATGGAATTTGATAATGGGAGTAGGCTTACATGTAAATTTTGACCATCTCTATCAAGGTGGTGTTTTATTATTGGAGAATCTTAATCTTGTCATTGGATCTCCTTACAGAATATATACCGAATTGTATTAGACTACAGGGAATATAAAAATGTGGGGTAAGTAATAAAATAGAGTGGCTTGGAGTTTTGTCTTTTTTTTTTTTTTAATTCTGACTTATTTCAGAGACATTTGGTAGTAAATCTGGTCTGTCCATCAGTAGTCCCAGGAGAATTCCCAAAGAAAAAGAGATTGGCATTAGAGGAGTAGTCATAACATTGGTACAAGACTTTGTAAGAAACTGTTTATCTTATTTCCCAGGTGATGGGAGTGTAGACCACAACTCTAGATGGATAGATCCATTGGGTTAAAGAACCAAAACCTGTCTTCTGTGACCATGCTAATTTATTGTTTCACTTGACAAAGTTTTGGGGTAATAGTCTTACAGAGCATTAGATAACTGGAAACCCCCTTGTCAGGGCTTGCTCTGGAGATATGTCAGCCAATCTGCACAACTCTAGGATAAAGGAGGATGACTTGATCAGAATTATATGTCATATACTCCAGCCTAGCCTTTTTCATTATAAAGGGTTATTTTGTGTTGCATTAATTTTGTTTTTATCTCAGTTGGGTCAGAACTCAAGCAGATAAAAGGATGCTATTTATTAATAGATTTATAAATTGCAACAATGTAAAATAATTCAAGAAAAAAGCATTATACTATAAATTTAGCCAAGCAGGAAGTACAGATAAAACCCTGTTTTTATTTTTCTGCCTCAAAATTACATAGTCGATTCTGAAGCTGCTAAACTATTCCAATAGCATGCATGCACTTTATGAAAAGCTGCTTTTCAAAATTATGCAGTGCAAAACCACTGAGCCCCATAGTGATTCGGCTGAATGCTTAGGTTCTAAACTGTTAAAATGTCTTTGGTTTAAACTTCTATTGTGATGGTAAAAGGGAAAAGTAGTAGATAATTATGTGATTAAAAAGTATGCAATTATTGATTACCAAAGATAAAAAATAACATGTTTTTCTTCCCCAAAAAGTTATTATTAAATTTATGGTGAAGTAATTGAGAGATATATTCCACAGAATTAGCAGGAGTTTGAAATAAACCACTATTTGCACATTAGTACAGTTTTATACGGATCCATGTACATGGGGCAAGGTTTGTGTAATAGCTCCAGAGTTGGACAGGTCTAGTTCACTTTATGCGAAATACAACAAAGGTGATACATTTATTTTCTTGAAGTGCTGGGGGTCCTTCAGATATTTGGTTATTTGGAAAAAATAGGGGAAATTAGTGGGAATTCCTGAGGCAAGAAAGATAGGAAACATATCAAGTTAGAAGAACCATGAGCCGAACCTAATACAGGGAGTATGTACAAAGTTAGTAAATACCAGAAACTAACATAAGGAAATGGAAAATCTCTGAAGACGGAGTTGAAAAATGCATGGAAAATTGATACTCCGCAGTAGAAAAAGAGTGGATCCCCAAGTGGATGATGTGGGAGCAGGGCCAGCTTCGGTTACACAGGCTCCATGCCTAGAAGGTCCTTGAACTTCGTTTTATGCTCTGATGTTGCTGTCTTGCAATTCTTCATTTTTGAACAAGGGGCCCCTCATTTCATTTAGCACTGAGCTGTGTAAGTTACGTGGCTGGTCCTACAGGTGAGTGTGTTTGGTGGTGGTAGAGGGGCAGTTTCTGGTTTTGCTATCCAGCACTATCTCCTAATGGACAGTTTGCTATAATAGAGAGTAAGACATTTTGGGATCAAATTCTGGTTCTGCTATTTACAGTATGATAATTTGATTTTTTTATTTTTGAAATATTTTATTTGTTTATCTGTTTGGCTGTGATGGGTCTTAGTTGCTGCTTGCAGGATCTTCATCGCGGCCTGTGGGATCTTCAGTTGTGGCATGCGGGATCTAGTTCCCTGACCAGGGATCGAACCCAGGCCCCCTGCATTGGGAGCATGGAGTCTTACCCACTGGACCACCAGGGAAGTCCCACTGTATGATAATTTTAGACAAATTATTTTACTCCTCTGATCCTTAGTTTCCTCATCTGTCAAATAGGAATAAGCTGCTGGTATATCACATTGAATACTTACATATACATATATGTAGTTATATGTTGTATAGATATACAAATACAATTTTAATAACCAGTATAAGATTTCTTCTGAAGGTGATTTCTAAAGTGGTTTGATAGTTTCATATGCTCCTTGGGTTGGCATCTGTGACCCTCAAAGGCATGGGTTGGACAAAACAATGAAATAGAAAGATGGCTGTATCATGATAGTAAAGAATAATGAGAAATTGGAGACTAGGGGAGGGAAAAGGAGAGAATTAGAGTGGGAGCTTTATTGGAAAAGATGAGAAGGGGAAACAAAGACCTTGCAACAAAATGGGAGACTGGCTTTTATGGAGAATTGTGGGTGCTGAGAAATTTCCAGTTTTGGCATGGGTGAGAGACTTTCCAGAGTGAGAGTGTCTATTATCTAGGAGGGTTAGTTACCTTGATGAAGGTTCGGTTCATTACTGTAAATCTTCACTAAACTTGTCATACACATAAATCCCAGTTGCAAATGTTTTTTAGGAAAATCAGTTAAATGATTGAATTCCACATATAGATTGGCATGTATTTAAGGGGAGAGAAGATGTGCAGAACAAAAATGAATTCACGAACAGGGTGGATAAAATAACATGGAACACCATTGAACAATAAGAACCCAAGACCTTGTGAATTTGGAAAAACCATGAATAAATTAGACTTTCTACAGAACATGAATTAAATGGCTTTTGCCAACTTTTATTAAAATATTAATATACAAGGGAAACTTAAACATGACTGATTTATAATGGTTCAAATTAATGACAAGGTTGTAATATGCCTCCTATTGTGCCATGTTCTCATTTACATGAGACACTTGGAAAAGTTAATGTTGCTGCTCATTTCTACATATTGTGTATCATAGTGTAATAAAAAGAATGAGTTTTAATTGGGGATAATAACATTAAATTAGAGGAAATAACAGTATTTCCAGGGCTCTAGATGTCTGAGATGCTATAATATTCTTAAAATTTCATCCTTAATTTGTCCTTTGAATTCAAAGGAGTTATTTGAGCTTTATGTTTAGGAAGTCTACTTATATGGGCATTAGATTTTTGAAGAAATTCAAATTGGTTGAGTTACAGTTTTGTTTATAGGAATAATCTAGAATATTATTTATGTAAGGACAACTATTTTCTATTGCATAAAATCATTCCTATTAAATACAAATTAAGATACTTAACTTTTATCTACATTTCATGCTGTAGAGTTTGAGACCAAAAACCACCTGAGTATGTGAATTAATTTAATCCTGGATCAGAATCACCTGGAGGTTTTGTTAAAACAGATTGCTGAGCTCCAACTTCAGAGCTTTGGATACATTAAGCCTGGGATGGAGTATACATTTTGTATTTCTAACGTGTTTCTTAATGATGCTGATACTGCTAGTCCAGGAATCACATTTTTAGAAGCTCTGCTCTTCATCATTGGTCATCAAGGACAGCAAATTAAAACAAACGAAAACCTATTTTCACTGACTAGAATGGCTAAAATTAAAAAGACTGATAGCAGCAAATGTTGGTGATGTTGTGGAGCAACTGAGACATTTCTCTGCCATTGCTGGGGTATAAAGTGGTAAATTCCTTTGGAAAGCTTTTTGGAAATTTCTTATTTAGTTAAATATTCACCTACCTATGCTCAGTAGTTCCATTCCTTTTCATTTTACCCAAGTGAACGTTGAGCATAAGCCCACAAAATGACTTATCGAAGAAGGTTTATACCAGCTTTGTTCATAACAGCCAAAAATTGTCAAAGGTCCATCAAGAAGAGAATGGATAAATTGTGATGTACGTATACAATAGAATACTGCTTAGTTACAGAAAGAATGAACTGCTGACACACACAGCAACAAAGATGAGTTTTAAAAACATGAAAGTTAATGAAAGAATCCAGACATCATAGAGTATATATTTTAGGTTTCTTGTTCGAGAACAAGCGAAGTTAATCTATGGTGACAGAAATAAGTGAGTTGTCCATGGAGCAGGTTGATTGAATGGAAGGTGGTACAGTGGAAGGTGGTGAAATCTGAGATTATGGAAATGTGCTGCATAATGATTGTGTTGGTGATTACTGGTGTATACATTTATCAGATCTCTCTGAACTGTGGAATTAAGATCCGTGACTTTTACCATATATAAATTTGATCTCATTGTTAAACATTAGATTTATTTTGTGTAGCCTTAGGGTATGGGTATAGCTGAAGTACTGGAAAAACTCAATGGTTCCATAAGGAACTGAGAAGTCACAATTACTGGTCAACAGCTCTCCTTATGAGGACTTCAAGTTTGATTCTGTGCATCCTGCCACACCTGGGGTGTGGCAACTAGGGGAAAAAGAGAAAGGATATAGTTTTGGAGACCCCTGTAAAGGATAAATGCTTCTGTGTTTGTCCTCTACTCTCAGCACTTAACTTCTGACACCTCTGTGACCAGAAGTGTGTGGGTTTTCACCCCTACCAAGAAATTATCCAACTCTCCGGACACCAGCTGAGTATCCCGTAATTTGCAGTGTCAGAACCCACAGGTTAAAAGCTCAGGCCCACTAGCCTGATCCCTCCCACTTCAGATGCCAATCAAAAGACCAGGTTGCTACCTGTCCTTGGTACCAACTGGCTACAAACTGGAGGTTCTCACAACCCCTCCTTGTGTTTAATTACTTTGCTGGAGCAGCTCACGGAACTCAGGAAAACAGTTTATTTATTAGATTATTGACTTATTATAAAAGGATTTAACTCAGAAACAGCCAGATGGAAGAAATGCATGGGGCAAGGTATGGGGAAGAGGCACGGAGCTTCCATGCCCTCTTCAGCACTTCCACGTGTTCACTGTTAAAAGAAAATTTTCCACAATTTGCTGATGTAATAGGCTTTTATTCAGCAATTCATGAATCAGGCAGCATCCAAACTAGCAGAGAGAAAGGAGTTCCAAAAAGCTATACAAAGTGAGATTTTTATTGACCAAAGTGAGCAGGAACAAGGATGTTATACTGGCATTTGCTGATTGGGTTAAAGCAGGGTTACTTTTCTTACATGGAGCAAAAGGAAGTCTTGGCTCTGAGTCAGGTAATTTGTGCTGAGCAGGCAAGTGCTGATTGGTTGAACAAGGTCTTCCTTTTCTGGGAGAGCCCAGCATAGAAACTTAGTTCTGAGTTTTGGTGTGCTGATGCACTCTTAGCGTGATCGATTCCTTCTTGGGCCTGATCTGGTTACTCTCACATGGCCAACCCCAAAGCTCTCTAAACCCCCTTCTTTTGGGGTTTTATGGAAGTGTCATTACGTAGGCATGATTAGTTAAGTTACTGGTCATTAATGATTCATTGAACCCCCCAGTCCCTCTCCTTTCCCCAGAAACCTGGTGGGGGTGGAGCGGGGCTGAAAATTCTGTCACAGGGCTTATTACCCTGGCAACTGGCCTTCAGCCTCCATCTTTAAGGGCTTCCCAAATGTTAACAATAAACTCCTGTGGTTGAAAGGGTTTTTTTATGAATAAAAAAGATATCTTAATCTCTCTCATCCCTTAGGAAATTCCAAGGGTTTTAGGAGCTCTGTGCCAGAAATGGGGATGAAGACCTAAAAAATCACAGTATCACAGATTACAATAAGTTGGATTGCCACAAAAGATCCTATATTTTTTAGTAAGGATCTATCAATGTCCTTTTATGTAAAAAGCCATAACCAATCTGTAAACAGTTTTGGCTATTTCTGTGCTTCACGTTTTCTTGTTATGTATCTTCTTTTAGACAAGTGCTTCTTAACCCTGGCTGCAATTTAAAATCACCCAGGGAGCTTAAAAAAATACCGAAATCCAATACTACTGTAGAACAATTAATCAAAATCTCCAGTGGTAAAGTCTGAGAATTGGTACCTTTCAAATGACCACCCTTTCCTGCCAAATGTACTAAATTGATGACAGGTTTTAGCATCATGGCTTTGAATGTTGATCTAACATCAAATCTCTTTTTCCTCTGTCCTGTGTCTATGCAGTTTTTCTTTCTCTCTTTGATTTCTGCTGTTCTGCATGTTTGATAATAATTATTTGCTTAGGTTATAGCTCCTGCAGACCTGAGCAATTTTTTGCCTATTTCTCTAACTAATTTTTGAGTCTTCATACCTGCTTGTGTTACCCTGCCTAGGTCCATCTAACTGGAATTATTGAAGATCTATTGCTGGTGTTTTCCTGATCTGACACCTGCTGATTCTGTAGAAAATAGGTTCTTTGAATTTAAAACTGTCTGGAAAACCACTGTCAAATATTTTATCTGGGTCTATCTCTGATTATATTTACCTTATGTTCCTTGAACACCAAAAATAATATGGAGAAAAAGTACCTCAGTCATTATGCTGAAAATATGTTTGGGAAATTAAGGGGAGATAGTTTTCTGCTTCTAACTCATAACATGCTTCCAAATCAGCTTTAAAATCACCTTCCAATGTTCATTAAGCCCAAACCATATTTGAAAGAGTCGTTTGAGTGGAAATGTGGGTTGAAGTGCCAAGTCTATTCTTTTTTTAATACTGTTTAGGATATTTACACAGTAACTGCTTTAGGAACTACATATATTTTTTATAGCAGCATTAGTTCTAAGAGTTTGCCAAACCCTCCTCTTACCTCTTAATTTTTAAAATAGGTACTTAGCATCTTAGCCTTCCATTATGTGCATAATTTGGATGTGGTCACTGAATTAAATGAGAATAGCTTTCTTTGGCAGTACTATAACTCAGGAGGAGGAATTCCAGATTATGATGGGAAGGGAGTTACCTATGTCACCTGAGAGTGGAAAGGAGCTAATGGTTCATTAAGAGGGATTTTGATGAATACAGCATATAACTGTGCCAAAGTTCAGACGGTTTTCCTTTGACTTACAGTGATGCAGACATAGACATTTTAAAGTAATCATGTGAATTGACAAGTACCCACTCTTAATTCAATGTAAACAGTTGATAAGATTGAGTTAATACTGAGATACAGTCTGTTTGGATGATTTCCCACCTGCTTAGGAACCAAAAGGCCATAAGGAGTGGAATGAAACAAGAAGTTTGTTTGGCATCTCCATGTGTCCTTCTCTTCGTTGTCATTGCCACCTAAAACAAATCTGATTTATTCAGGTTTAAATCTGCATTCCCAGCACTATTTACATTGGGAAAATATAATTTGCATGTTACCATCTGCGAAGAAAGTTTATTAAACAATAATGGATTAAGAGATAAAAAACAAAGTGTTGTAGCAATACGTTGAGTCCAAAATTTAAATGCTGAGACTCTAAAAGATTTGTCTGAGGGCTTTTATATTGTTTTAGGGTGCTGACTGTTCTTGGAATAGAAAGAAGTATAAAAATATGTAAAAATGCTTTGTTGTTAGATTACAAACTCTAGGAGTTTAGCGTACTTTTTTATTAATATGATAATATTTTAAGTTTTAATTTATGCTTTGCTGATTTGTTTTCCTCCCTCACTTTAATAATGTAAATGTTACACATTCATTATATTTTATATGGGACAATTCACAACCTCTATAATGCTTGAAAAGAAACTATCTCCATTTAACATTTATCCTTAAGGCCAATAATTTCTCTCTGGCTAATATTTAAAGTTGAAACAGTAAACATCAAGGTCATTCATTTTGTTTCTTTTTTAATTTCTGTGAAGCCTTTATTATGTTGAGATATATTGCTTCTATACCCAATTTCTTGAGAGTTTTTATCATGAAAGGATGTTATATTTTTGTCAAATGGTGTTTTTCTGAATCTACTGAGACGATTGTATGATTTTTGTTTTTCATTCTATTAATGTGGTGTAACATATGTATTAATTTATATATGTTGAATCATCCTTGCATCCCAGTGATAAATCCCATGTGGTCATGGTGAATGATCCTTTTAATGTGTTGTTGAATTTGCTAGTATTTTGTTGAGAATTTTTACATCTGTATTTATCAGGGTTATTGGTTTATAGTTTTCTTTTTATGTTCTCCTATCTGGCTTTGGTATCAGGGTAATGCTAGCCTCATAAAAGGAGTTTGGAAGGGTTCCATCCTCTCTTAATTTTTTTGGAAAAGTTTGTGAAGAATTGGCATTAATTCTTCTTTAAGTATTTGGTAGAATTCACCTATGAAGCCATCTGGTCCTGAACTTTTCTTTGTTGGGAAGTTTTTGATTACTGATACAGTCTCCTTTCTTGTTATTGTTTTGCTCGTATTTTCTATTCCTTCATGATTCAGTTTTGGTAGGTTGTATGTTTCTAGGAGTTTATCCATTTCTTCTAGTCTGCTCAGTTTTTTGGTGTTTAATTGTTCACAGTAGTCATGTGTGATTCTTTGTATTTCTGTGCTATCAGTTGTAGTGTGTCCTCTATTATTTGTAATTTCATTTGAGTCCTCTCTCTTTTTTTCTTGGTAAGTCTCGATAAAGGTTTGTCAATTTTTATAAATTTATTTATTTTGTTTATTTATTTTTGGCTGTGTTGGGTCTTCGTTGCTGCATGCGGGCTTTCTCTAGTTGTGGCGAGTGGGGGCTACTTTTCATTGCAGTGCACAGGCTTCTCATTGCGGTGGCTTCTCATTGCAGGGCACGAGCTCTAGGCACACAGGCTTCAGTAATTGTGGCACGTGGGCTCAGTAGTTGTGGTTCGCGGGCTCTAGAGCACAGGCCCAGTAGTTGTGGTGCATGGACTTCGTTGCTCCATGGCATGTGGGATATTCCCGGACCAGGGTTTGAACCCCGTGTCCCCTGCGCTGGCAGGTGGATTCTTAACCACTGTGCCACCAGGAAAGCCCCGAGTTTGTCAATTTTGTTTACCTTTTCAAAACCCCAGCTCTTAGTTTTGTTGACCTTTTCTGTTTTTTTCTGCTCTCTATTTTATCTCTGCTCTGATCTTAGTTATCCTTTCCTTCTTCTAACTTTGAGCTTAGTTTATTCTTGTTTTTCTTGTTTCTTGAGGTGAAAGTTAGGTTGTTTATTTGATATATTTCATTTTTCTTTTCTTAATGTAGCCATTTATCACTACAAACTGTCCTCTTTGCAGTGCTTTTGCTGAATCTCATAAGTTTTGGTATGTTGTGTTTCAATATATTTTTAAATTTCCCTTTTGATTTCATCTTTGACCCATTTGCCGTTCAAGAGTGTAGTGTTTAATCTTCACATACTTGTGATTTTCCAGTTTTCCTCTTGTTATTTATTTGTAATTTCATACTATTGTGGTTGGAAAAGATACTTGGTAAAATTTTAGTCTTTTAAAATTTGCTGAGACTTGCTTTGTGACCAAAGATATGTTCTATCTGAATTCTACTCCTGTTGGATGGAATATTCTGTGTATGTCTCTCAATCAAATTTGATCTAAAGTATAGTGCAAGTTCAATGTTGCTTTATGGATTTTCTGTCTGAATATCTATACATTGTTAAAAGTGGGTATTGAAGTCTCCTATATTATTGTATTTTTGTCTGTTACTTCCTTCAAATCTGTTATTAGTGCTTAATATATTTAGTGCTCTGATGTTAGGATGCTAGGTGCATATATATTTACAATTGTTATATCCTTTTAGTGAATTGACCCCTTTACAATTATAGAATAACCTTCTTGTTACAGGTTTTGAATTAAAGTGTGTTTTGTTTGATGTAAGTATAGCTACTCCTGCTCTCTTTTGGTTTCCATTTGCATAAATTTCTTTTTCTGCCCATTCACTTTGATCCTCTGTGTGTCTTTGAAGCTGAAGCTGAAGCGAGTACTTGTAGGCAGCATTATGTTAGGCTTTTTCTTTTTTCCATCCAGTCCTTCTATCCCTTTTGGTTGGATCACTTAATTCATTTACATTTAAAGTAATTATTGATAGGTAGAGACTTACAACTACCATCTTGTTAATTGTTTTCTGGCTGTTTTGTGGCTCCTTTCTTCCTCTCTTGCTGTAATCCTTTGTAAATGATGACTTTTCTTAGTGGTGTACTTTGATTCCCTTCTGTTTGTGTGTATCTACTGAAGGCTTTAATTTTGTGGTAACCCTGAAACTTACTTGAAATATCTTATGGAAGTAACAGTCTTTTAAAGCTGATAACAAGTTAGCTTCAATTGCATACAAAAACTCAACCTTTTTATTTTCTTCCCATATATTTATAAGTATTCGATGTCATACTTTGCATCTTTTTGAATTGTGTATTCATTAAAAAATTATTGTAGCTATACTTATTTTTAATATTCTTGTCCTTTAACTTTTATACTAGAAAGCACCACCATTAACACACCATCATTAACACACCACTGTGTTACAGTATTAGAGTATTGTAATCTGACTATATACTTGACTTTACAAGTGTGCTGTTAATGTTCATATGTTTTCATGTTACTAGTTAGCATCCTTTTATTTCAGCTTGAAGAACCCTTTTTCAGCATTTCTTATAGAGATGGTCTGATGGTAATGGATTTCCTCAGCTTTTGTTTGTTTGGTAAAGTCTTTATCTTGCCTTCATTTTTTTTTTTTTTTTTTTGCGATACACCGGCCTCTCACTGTTGTGGCCTCTCCCGTTGCGGAGCACAGGCTCTGGACGCGCAGGCTCAGAGGCCATGGCTCACGGGCCCAGCCACTCCGCAGCATGCGGGATCCTCCTGGACCGGGGCACGAACCCGTGTCCCCTGCATCGGCAGGCAAACTCCCAACCAGTGTGCCACCAGGGAAGCCCTTGCCTTCATTTTTAAATGACAACTTTGCTGGGTGAAATATTTTTGGTTGGCAGTTTCTTTCTTTCAGCACTCTGAATATATCATCCCATTCTCTCCTGGCCTGCCAGGGTCTCTACTGAGAAATCCACTGATAGCTTTATGGGGGTTCCCTTGTATTAGAGACTTTTTTTTTCTTTTGCTGCATTAGAATTTTTTTGGTCTTTGATTTCAGACAGTTTTTTTATAATGTGTCTTGGAGAAAACAATTTTTGATTGTAATCTTGGGGTGATGTATTAACTTCATGAACTTAGATGTCCAAATCTTTCCCTAGGTTTTGGAAGTTCTTAGCCATTATTTCTTTAAATAAGGTTTTTACCTCTTTCCCCCTCAGAATCCAGTGACACATTTTTTTTTCTTTTTAATGGTGTTGCATAAGACTTGTAGGCTTGCTTCATTACTTTTTATTCTTTTATATTTTTATTCCTCTGACCTTTCAAATCATCCATCTTCAAGTTCACTGGTACTTTCTTCAGCTTAGTCTAGTCTGATATTGAAGCTTTTTTACTGAATTCTTCACTTCAGTTGTTGTATTTTTCAGCTCCAAAATTTCTATTTGGTTCTTTCATGTTTTCTTATCTCTTTGTTGAACTTCTCATTTTGTTTTTGTACTGTTTCCTTGTTATTGTTCAATTATTTATTGGTGTTCTTTTGTAGCTTTCTGAGCATCTTTAGAACAATTATTTGGAATTTTTTGTCAGGCAATTTTTGAATCTCCATTTCTTTGGAGCCAGTTACTGGAGGTTTACTGTATTTCCTTGGTTAGTCATATTTCTCTGATCCTTCATGATCCCTCTAGCCTTGTGTAGGTGTCTGCACATTTGAAGAAGCAGTCACCTCCTCCAGACTCTATAGACTGATTTCCGTAAAGGAATACTTTCACCTGTGGGTGGGGACATGCCGGTGCATAGTATGACCCCTGAATCTAGTGGTGCAGGGCATCAAGTGTGGGAGCATGTGATAGCACCAGGTGTTGTGGCTCATTGGCTTAGGGCATTGGGGTCCACAATATCTACTACTGCCTGGTCCTTGGTGAGTGCTGCAGGGGGTCTGAAGATACTATACAGGCTGTTAGAATTCTAGGGACCAGGGAAAGCCACGTTAGTGGCTGGAGCCAGTGGTGTGCGTACACTCAGCTGCAGAAACCAGCTGCAAGTGCCTGTGTAGTGGTAGAGGCTGATTGCAAATACACATGTAGTGGTGGGGGCCAGAGCAAGCAGCGAAGGCTGGTGCCAGCTGTGGGTTCACTCACAGCTGTCGGGGTCCTGGCTGTCAGCATAAACTACTGGTACTGCTGGGTCTTGCCACAAGTGCATGAGAATGGAGGCTGGTGATGGGCCCAAGTCCAGCAGTGTGCAAGTGCACAGCTAGAAGGGCTAGTTCTGCATGCCTGCATGCCAGTGGGGGGGTCAACCATGGGGATCTAGACTGGCATCCTGTACTCATGCAGCTGCAGTGGCCTGGGACAGCTGCTAGTATAGTTTCTGGGCTCTGGCAGGGGCAGGAGGGCAAGGAAGCAGGGAGGGAATCAGGCTGCTGGAGTCAGGGAACACAAATAACCTGTGGGGCAAAAATCTGGCAAAATCTGCAGGGTTTGTGGCATTTGTTCTGGGCATCAGTTTCTTCAGTGGTAAAGGTGCTGAGATCATAAACAAGGTCACTGGGAACTGTGCTTGCTTACACTCCATTGCTGATATTGGTAGCCCCCGCTTTTCTTTTTTGTTCCCATCACTATATATCACAGCTTTGTTGATCCACTTGGTTGGGTGAAACTAAAGCAGGACCTTTCTGTGGTGCTCCAAAAGGCTGGGGCAGCTGGTCACTCAGCCCATTCTTCCTTACTCTATGAGGAGAACAGTTTCTAGCTGCGTTGTTCCCTCTTGGCACTGAGCAATGCCAGCTTGGGGGATGGGATGATGCAGGCAAAATGAAGCTGTTTTTCCTTCTTATTTTGTGCAGTTATCCTCAAGTTTTTTGAACCACTGAAATGCTGAAGTTTCTTACATGGACTCCAGAGCTCTCCCAGAGCTGTTTTTGTTTGTGCATAGTTGTCTAATTTCTAATTATTGATCTCTGTCGGGAGATGGAGGCTAGGGTCTCCTCCTCTGCCATCTTGGTGATGTCACTCTCCGTGTTTATTCTTACATGATAATGAATACCTAGACATTTGTAGGTAATTATGTAATTAAATGTCTTTTTTTATTTTTCAGTGTGTGTGACCCTATGCAATCCAAACATGACTGAAAATTTGTTGGATACAATCTTTTGCTACATCTATGGAATTAAAATTATTGGATTACTCTGGTGTTTTGGGTTGACCTAAGAGGCAATTCAAGCTGTCATTCTGTCGACTGTTTCATTTAAAAGAGCTTACTGATCCTTAATGTGACCAAGAAAATAGTGATTTCACTCATTACACATAGAAAGAGACTACATCCTTTTCACTAACTTCTCAAGCTAGTTGTTTTTTTTGGTCTACTGCATGAACTATCTTTAACAGAAAATGAGTTGTTTTTCAGAGTACACTGCACTAACCTCTTCAAGCCACCTGGGCATTGTTTTATGTAATGAAGCAGTAATTTCCAAATTAGTGCAGCAAATCATTAATTCACTAAATGATATCCAATGACTCAAAAGAAAAAAACATAGCTTTCCAAAGATCCTAATTAATTCCCATGGTATAGTTTATATATTAGTAGATTAACTTTTTATACACCTTTAGATAGGTCATCATTGCATGCCAAAATTTATCTCCATAAAAATCACTATAGTGAAAGGATATTGAAAAGAGAAGTTATATGTTCAAATTTGAAAACTGCTTTACTGTCATTTTCATTATGATTATGCAGGTTTGTATTAATCTCCTAATTTTACTGTTGAATAAGCTGAGGCATAAAGAGGCAAGGTTACTTTTCCAAGTTTATATAGTGACTTGGTAGCAAAACTGGAATTATTTCTGTGGAGTCCCCAGTCCATTACTTTGCTCACTGAATCACTTTGCATTTCTGCTTTGTGTGAGGATTGTTTTACATTAATTAAAGAGCCTGACAATAAACACTCATTTACTCATTTTTGCTTTTTATAATGAAAAATGTTATTGAATTGAATGAAAAAAAAAGAAGTCTTTGCTTTGGCATTCACATTAGCCCCAAACAGCTGAACTGGATGTTTGTCAAACTTGGCAAGGACTAAAGTCTGACACAGTAAAATCATGCCAAGTTCCATTTGAAATTAAATGTACTGCCAAAGTTATAAGCTACTGAAAACTGGGACTTCACATTCATCTGCCATTCCAATATACTCTACCAGTGTCTCATAAAAATGCTTATTCTAATAAGTAATGTTGATGTTATTATAAAACTTATGTGGTATGGTAAGTGTTAGACTTCGCAGAGAAAAAAGTCTCTCCTAAGTTTAATCATTTGGAGACTCATAAGATTTCATTTATATTTTATGCTTTCTACTATTGCTTCCCTCCTATGCAACTTTCTCTTCACATGTATGTTTTGACCCCATTTCCATATTTAAATCTAATTTTACTAGGACTCTTGCTTTCATTTCACTTTTGGGTGAAAAGCTTTAGAAATATATAGGCATTTCTCTTTTCTGAGTAGCTCCAATATGTGTAGGTTTATGGCGTATGCCTTGCTGTCTACAAAAGGCAAAATTTAACAAGGGTCTCCTTCCCCTGAAAGCTTTCTTCTCTTTATTACAGGGAAGAACATATTTTCACTTGAAACTCTCCTTAGAAATGAAAAAGGACCAATTGAATATAAGCAGTGTATTTGCCAAGAACTTTAAAACCAGAATACACTACTTGTAGATTTCTGGAAAAAATTAAAAGCCTAACACGTAAAGACATGTTAAAATAGTGTTGTTCTAATATCAGTTAAATGATTCACAATTAGGTTCTCTGGCTAATGTAGTCAATTACTTAATGACTTAAAGAAGCTTGATTTCCTGCCCCTTTTCCAGCCCCCATACTCTAACCTGTTGTCCTAAAGCAGATATTGGGAGTCACTGTTGATTATTCCTTTCCCTCAGTCCTTACACGCCAAACCTTCCAATTCGACTCCTAAACATTTCTTGATTCCTTTCCTTCCTCTCTATTTCTACATCAATTTCCATTTTCTTAATCAAAATCTCACCTTGATTACTGCAATAGATGTGATCTATTCCTTCTATACACATTTCCCTCCAGTATAATTTTTTCATGCTTCTAGAGTGGTCTTTTAAATAGGAAAAATCTGATTATATCTCTCCCTTGATTAAAATCCTCCCATAGTCCCTTACTGCTTTCATGATAAAATCTAAGCACCTAACTCTGCTGTATGAGACCTTCCATACTCTGGCTGTGGCTTCCACTGTAGATTAGTATCCTGACACTCCTGTATTAAACTTTACATTGTAGCTCCCTGTGGCTCTTGTAGATCCTGTACTATGCTACAGTGAACCTCCAAGCGGTGGTTATGTTGTAAAAATCCACTTTTAAATTATCCTCCTTTCTTTATCTGATTAATTTATGTACATCTTTCAAGACTGAACAAGAACATATGTCCTCAAGGATGCCTCCTTCTCTGTTCATCCCTGGCCTTAGTAGGCGCCTCTCTCCCTATGAGTATTTGCATCACTGCACTCAGTGCACTAGAAATGTCTTGCACCCTAGCTTCTTCCCTCATTAGATTGTGTGGTCTTTGAGGAAAGGGAATGTTTTATTCAGCTTTGTAAACTTAGTCTCCCCATAGTTCTTGGTACATGGTAGATACTCAGTATCATTTTGCTGAATAAATGAATGAATGAACCCATCTTTTTCCTCTGTGTGCTCCCGTCCCTTAAGTTCAATGTTCCTTTAATATTCCTTACCAGACTCAAAACAGAACTTCATATGCTTCTTTGTGACAGTTTATGAAATAAAATTATTAGGGTATAATGAGCTGTATCATAAGCAATAATTATTTTAGAGCAAATTATTTGGTGGGCCCTGTTCCAACAACTTTGCACACATTGTCTCACCTAATCATTACACAGACCCCTGTAAAAGAGGTGCCATTAATAACACCAATTTACAAATGGAAACCAAACTAGAACTTCAGAAGGTTAAGTAGCTTTATCTGATCATCCTCTAGCTAGAAAGAAGCAGAATCCATATTTGATTTCAAGCTATCTAATTATAAAAGCTATTCTCCTAACAGCTACACTATTCTTATTTTATCCTAAAATCTCCTAGTATCGTCTTGCTATTATTAAAACTATTGGTGTCAATACAGTTTAGTTAGTTGGAAAAATCACTAAAAAAACATTGACAATAAACCTTTGCGATAATACAGATAACTGTTGTTTTATATATTTTATGATTATTTTTTTATAGGGCGTGGAGAGGGGACAGTGCTTAAAAGCAACTCATTTGTTTGACTGATGTTTGTTTGTTTCTTGCTTTTTATTCATCTGTTTTGTAGATTTAGACTTTCTTTGTCTTAAGCCTTTGTCCACTCCTCTCCCCAATACTTCTTTAAATGTTAAGCTCAGAACTTGAATGAGGAGAGAAGCTGTTGAAAGAATCAGAATGGGATCAGTTGCAGTCTTAACATTTGGTTTTTGTCTTTTTGGGGTTTCAACAGCCCTTCCTTCCTCTCATGATGGTTTGAAAGATTACTTTTTAACCTAGTTATATCACCACGGTGTGTAATAAAAAAAATGTTAGAAGCACTTTTATGACAACAGAATCTTTTTTGTTCCTTTTTGACATTAGCAGCTGTGATTGTTACCAAGAAACATTGAGAGGAAAGAGGAGGATGACAGCAGTGATAAATACTCCCTTGGGGAATGGGGGAGATACACAGCCAATTTAATTCATTTTTAGTGACTCAGGCAGGCCCCTCAGGCTAAAATGGCTGGAGGATAACATGTTCCCTGGGATGGAGTGGAGATGGGGAGAAGGAGGCACGAGACTTCCTCCTCATCATGAAAACTTCCACATGATCTCCAAGAAGGTTTCTTTCTAGCCTTCTGACAGCTATTCTGATATTCCCATGTGTGAATCATTCATACAATTCAGGTGAACATTTGTTATACTAATTTTGGTATGGTATACTAAGCATATACCATATGCTTAGGATAGAGTTGCCAGATAAATAAAAATACAGGGCACCCAGTTCAATTTGAATTTCCGATAACAGATATACTTTTTTTTTTTTTTTTTAGTATTAAATATGTCCCATACAGTACTTATACTAAAAAAAAGTATTGTTTATCTGAAATTTAAATTGAACTGGTTGGTCCTGTATTTTGTCTGACAACCTTAGGAGCTCTTTCAGTTTATTTATATAGAATTATCATCCGTTTCTGTGAGGATACACAACATATAAGAAGGGGGAATATATACGAGGGATTTGGAATCTGTTTAAATTTTCACAGTTGAATTTTGGGGCCTGAATGCAATTGTGAGAGATGGCATTTTACCACTTGGTTTTATTTATTCATAAATTGAAAGATATCAATAGACTTTGCATTTTCTAAGAAGGCTGGTCTTGATATGTTTAGTTCCTGACTGGTAACATAAAGTAAATCACAAGTTTTATTACATATACAAAATTCAGTACACCTAGAGAATGGAGCCTACTGAGACTATATTTTACAAGGAGTGTTGCTAGCTGGGTATTCCCAGATTAACTACCAGGAAAGTGACTTCAAGAGTTAATTGGACTCAGTCTGTTAAAAATGTACTTTTCAGATCCTAAAAGGGTTTGTTTTATTTTGAGATTTTTTAAAATTCACATTATGTACCCCTCCAAAGCTGTATTTTTTTTTAAAGGAATTTTGCCTTTTAAAAAAATTTTATTTTATTTATTTATTTATTTATTTATTTATTTATTTATGGCTGTGTTGGCTCTTCGTTTCTGTGCGAGGGCTTTCTCTAGTTGCGGCAAGTGGGGGCCACTCCTCATTGTGGTGCGCGGGCCTCTCACTGTCGTGGCCTCTGTTGTTGCGGAGCACAGGCTCCAGATGTGCAAGCTCAGTAATTGTGGCTCACGGGGCTAGTTGCTCTGCGGCATGTGGGATCTTCCCAGACCAGGGCTCGAACCCGTGTCCCCTGCATTGGCAGGCAGACTCTCAACCACTGCGCCACCAGGGAAGCCCTTATTTTGAGATTTTATGTAAACAACCCGGTTATTCTTTGACAACTCTATTCTTTGTAGAACTTAAGCCTGTTTAAACCTTTTGGAGATCTTAAGAACTGATAATATTATGGTATGTCTTTACTTACTGCCCATTCAATAATACACAATTCAACATAAAACAAAACCAAACTATAAAATAACAATGGCAACATCCAAAATGTTTATTTCGTCACATTTTTAGAAATACCAAATTATTTCAGATTTGTTCAAAATCATTAATTTGATCACTCCACATTGCTGATGTCCTAAGCATATACTTTGCTATCATACAATCCCCGCCTGGTATTATTCACATTATGAAATAAACTACTTTTTAAGTAGTTTACAAATATAAATCGAAATGACTTGGAACAAATTATAAATTATACTTATTTATAACTAAAGTAACTATTTACTGTTAATTATCTGTGGTAAATTTTTCCTGTGTCTACTTACCTAAACTGGAAATGTAGTTTCCAGAATTCTCTTCCCTGTGGACATTGGCCACAAGACATTTTATGCAAGATGTGGAGGGCAGATCTTAAGTTCCGAAGATTGATGTAGGTCCCCAGACACTGTGGAAGCTTGTTCACCTTGTTTCTGATCTCCTAGCTCACACTGACAGAGTGGGGCGACAGGGGACCCTCAGTTTCTTCAGCTCCCACTGCATCTCCTGCTTCTTTAAGTTATAGGCCAAGTACAGTGCAGTGACATGTTAAAGGGTGCCTTGCTGTCCTGCAGCCATCATGCCATCAGGGTTGTAGGTGGTGGCAGACAGCCATAAATTCCACTTTGTCCTTGTGTGTTCCTCATGGATTCCGATTTGTCCCTGCAGGTCTCAGCTTTTCCACTTTATTTCCTAACTGCTGGTCTGGCTGAGCTAGAGCTGGAGCAACAGACAATAAGTTGCATAAATTGATCTACCAGCTCGCAATGGCTTGAGGTCTAACTCCTATAATATATTAGTATTCAGATCACTTTTCCTGTGTTTGCTTTTCTGATGGAACTCTGATACCCAGTTCTTATCAGATTATTTGGGGAAATTCAGACGAGGTTTGTTGTTACAATGTCCATTCCAAGTCACCTTCTCCTACCTCTTCCTGGTTCTGCATTTTTTTTTTCCTTCTAGATTCCTAAGCTTCCTGATGATCCATGTTTCATGTTACAGCAAGACGGTCAGTAGCAAATTGTTACTTTTTTGGATCAGAACTGGATAAAAATAAATAGCAGTCTATTCTAATTTCTCTGTTTGTAGTTGGTATTAAAGAATTTGTTTAAATTCTGGTGTTAACTTTTGCCTCTGATTGTCTTTTATGGTTCTAGAATTACTTTATCTTGGAATTTTGTTTAAAAACTCACAAAAGTATGATTTAAGAATAATATACATCTCCAGTAGAATAAACTGCATAATAATTACTCATCACACAATGTGTCTTCACCAAGCCACTGTTAAAAAAAAAACTACAGGCCCCAAATGGCATCACTCGTGCTAAAGCCCATGTTACAAAACCTAGATTTAATACCTGACCTAACTGCAGTTTCTGCCTTTCCCAGAAATGTAATTTTAATCAACCAAGCTGGAATTTTCTGGTCCTCACCGGAGATAATTTGTCATGTGATCCATCTCCGTCCCCGCAGAGGAAGAAGGCAATCATTATGACAAAATCCTTGTTGTTCCCTTGCCCCTAAAAGAGAAGTTGCCCTGGCTCAAAATAACTCTTTTTCTTTTATTAATACCTTCTTGCCCCACCCTTCTTCTGCCTGTAAACCCTTCCATTTTGTACAATGCCTCAAGAGCCCTTCTAGTTGTTAAATGGGATGCTGTCCAATTCCTGACTCACTTAATAAAGCCAATTAGATCTTCAAATTTCCTCTGTTGAATTTTGGTTTTTAACACTACACTAATAGCTGAGCAATCCAGCAAGAAAATTATACATTTTCCAGTTAATGTTTTTTTCCAGGAAGAGCTTTTCTTAGTTTTTTTTTTTTTTTTTTTTTGCTTTCGTGTTCTGGTTCCAGAACTAGAGAAGACCTGTCCCTCACCTTGTAACAGATGCTGCCTGGTCAGGGTATTGTGTGACCTGATTCTTGCCCTTGGTTAGCAGGCAGCAACGACATAGTGAGCCCTTCAAACTCCTGAGTTCTTCCCTGACTTGACTTTGATGTAGTATCAATGTCTGATTTTAGTTCTTCTACCAGTGGGAGACTCTTCTCTGACTCTAAAATTCTCTTTAAAATTCTCTGCTAATAAGAACAGGTTATTCATTGCTGTTTGAATATTCCTTATTTTTATATATATATATGGGAGTTTAATATATTTGAACTATTAACTTTTTTTTCAGGATTTTTTTTCACACATGCACACTTCCATCCCAGCCAGGCTCCTGGTGGCTGTTACTCTTAGAAAATTATGTCACAGCAACAGAAAGCAGTGAAAAGGGAATTCTTTAGTTTTGAGAGTGTCAAAAGATGAGACAAGAGACTAGATATTTCAGTGGATGCCAGCAAGGACAAATGTACCAAAGAGTCAGATGTTCCAATTTCCCCATGATGCCTTAAAAGTGCATAAATTTCTTGAATTTGGATTCAACTTAAACGAGAGAGGAAATGAAACATGAATATGGACTCTGTGGAAAAACTTCTGGTATGGGGGCTGGGAAACCCCATCCATGTTAGAGTAGCCACACTGCCAACAAGAAGCTATCATCAGGGAATTGATTACTGGCAGGAAAAAGTAGAGAGGATGTAAAAGGAGTGAAGGAGTAGCACAAGGGGCTGAAAATTAACCTTAACTATTATGTAAATTTGCCTGTCATATATCAAGCTTGAATAGTATAAAGTCCTATATTTGCAGGAAGTTAAAAAATAAAAATAATAAGCAATAAATAGAATTAATACCATGTAATGAGTGTATATCATGTACCAGCCATCCGTTAGATGCTTCACATACATTGCCATTAGTGTTTTCACAGCACTACAGGATATACATCCCCATTTTATAAATGAGGTTGCTGAGTTCACAGAGGTATTATAACTTGCCTAAGATCACATAGATGACAACTGGCAAACCTAAGATTCTATCAAGGCTTGTCTGAATTCAAAACACATTCCCTGTCTAATGGGGTACTGTTCAAAAACCAATTCTCCTGAAGTGCACATTTTATTTAATCAAAAAGACCTATAATTATTATTCTTGAATTTGTTCAGTAAGCATTTATTGAGCACCATCTTCATGTAAGACTTTGGACCGTATCTGAGTTTATAAAAATAGAAAAACCAATACAATAACCATCCTTAAATTATACTTACAGTTATAGAAAAACATATAATAACTGTCCTCAAATTACAATTACAATGCAGTGATGCTTATTCTTAAAAATATAATCTGTAAATTCAACTGTGGCTGTACTTTATGGATTATATTCTCTTGTTCTCAAAAAGAAATTAAGTTGTTGACAGAAAAATAGCAAAAGTATATAATAATATCCTATTGAAATTTAAAATCACAGAAGGAATAAGAGATTTAGCCACAAGACTAATCAAAATACTGCACTCAGATAGTTAAACTGGCTCTAGATATTTTTACCACCAGTAGATAAAGATAAGTAATAAAACTATCATAAGATGTACTTTGTGGAACCACTTCATCATCATTATCTGAATTATTTCAGAAAAAAATAAATTTCTAGTGGGTTGTTTGGGTTCAGTTTGTTTTAAAATGTAGATGTGGGTTCAAATTAACATTGAATTCTTCCTTTTTTTTGGTAATAACAAGTCTAGACTGTAGAGGTCAGCTTGTATAGTTATCTTTTTAGATATTTTTGATACAATTATATTTCTTCAGCACTAAATTGACATATTTAACCCAATCTCTCTTAGAATTAACCATCTCTATCCCATTTTCTTAGTCAATTAAAAATAAATAATATTTAATTTTTTACTGGAATTTACTTAAATAAAAATGTTTATACTTTGTTTTTTCCTTTAAATGCTTATTGGTGAAATAAATATTAACTAGCAGTACTTAAAAAATTCTTTTTGAATTTTATTTTATTTTTTTATGCAGCACATCTTTATTAGTCATCAGTTTTATACACATCAGTGTATACGTGTCAATCGCAATCGCCCAATTCAGCACACAACCATCCCCACCACCCCCACGGTTTTCCCCCCTTGGTGTCCATATGTTTGTTCTCTGCATCTGTATCTCAACTTCTGCCCTGCAAACCGGTTCATCTATACCATTTTTCTAGGTTCCACATACATGCGTTAATATATGATATTTGTTTTTCTCTTTCTGACTTACTTCACTCTGTATGACAGTCTCTAGATCCATCCATGTCTCAACAAATGACTTAGTTTCATTCCTTTTTATGGCTCAGTAATATTCCACTGTATATATGTACCACAACTTCTTTATCCATTCATCTGTCGATGGGCATTTAGGTTGCTTCCATGACCTGGCTATTGTAAATAGTGCTGCAGTGAACATTGGGGTGCATGTGTCTTTTTGAATTATGGTTTTCTCTGGGTATATGCCCAGTAGTGGGATTGCTGGATTATATGGTAATTCTATTTTTAGCTTTTTAAGGACCCTCCATACTGTTCTCTATAGTGGCTGTATCAATTTACATTCCCACCAACAGTGCAAGAGGTTTCCCTTTTCTCCACACCCTCTCCAGCGTTTGTTGTTTGTAGATTTTCTGATGATGCTTATTCTAACTGGTGCAAGGTGATACCTCATTGTAGTTTTGATTTGCATTTCTCTAACAATTAGTGATGTTGAGCAGCTTTTCATGTGCTTCTTGGCCGTCTGTATGTCTTCTTTGGAGAAATGTCTATTTAGTTCTTCTGCCCATTTTTGGATTGGGTTGTTTGTTTCTTTAATATTGAGCTGCATGAGCTGTTTATATATTTTGGCGATTAATCCTTTGTCCGTTGATTCGTTTGCAAATATTTTCTCCCATTCTGAGGGTTGTCATTTTGTCTCGTTTTTGGTTTCCTTTGCTGTGCAAAAGCTTTGAAGTTTCATTAGGTCCCATTTGTTTATTTTTGTTTCTATTTCCATTACTCTAGGAGGTGGATCAAAAAGATCTTGCTGTGATTTATGTCAAAGTGTTCTTCCTATGTTTTCCTCTAAGAGTTTGATAGTTTCTGGCCTTACATTTAGGTCTTTAATCCATTTTGAGTTTATTTTTGTGTATGGTGTTAGGGAGTGTTCTAATTTCATTCTTCTACATGTAGCTGTCCAGTTTTCCGAGCACCACTTATTGAAGAGACTGTCTTTTCTCCATTGTATATCCTTGCCTCCTTTGTCATAGATTAGTTGACCATAGGTGCGTGGGTTTATCTCTGGGCTTTCTATCCTGTTCCATTGATCTATATTTCTGTTTTTGTGCCAGTACCATATTGTCTTGATTACTGTAGCTTTGTAGTACAGTCTGAAGTCAGGGAGTCTGATTCCTCCAGCTCTGCTTTTTTCCCTTAAGACTGCTTTGGCTATTCTGGGTCTTTTGTGTCTCCATATAAATTTTAAGATTTTTTGTTCTAGTTCCGTAAAAAATGCCATTGGTAATTTGATAGGGCTTGCATTGAATCTGTAGATTGCTTTGGGTAGTAGAGTCATTTTCACAATGTTGATTCTTCCAATCCAAGAATATGGTATATCTCTCCATCTGTTGATATCATCTGTAATTTCTTTCATCAGTGTCTTATAGTTTTCTGCATACAGGTCTTTTGTCTCCCTAGGTAGGTTTATTCCTAGGTGTTTTATTCTTTTTGTTGCAATGGTAAACGGGAGTGTTTCCCTAATTTCTCTTTCAGATTTTTCATCATTAGTGTATAGGAATGCAAGAGATTTCTGTGCATTAATTTTGTATCCTGCAACTTTTTTTTTTTTTTTTTTTCAGTACGTGGGCCTCTCACTGTTGTGGCCTCTCCCGTTGCAGAGCACAGGCTCCGGACGCGCAGGCTCAGCGGCCATGGCTCACGGGCCCAGCCGCTCCGCAGCATGTGGGATCTTCCCGGACTGGGGCACGAACCCATGTCCCCTGCATCGGCAGGCGGACTCTCAACCACTGTGCCACCAGGGAAGCCCTGTATCCTGCAACTTTACCAAATTCATTGATTAGCTCTAGTAGTTTTCTGGTGGCATGTTTAGGATTCTCTATGTAGAGCACCATGCCATCTGCAAACAGTGACCGTTTTCCTTCTTCTTTTCCAATTTATATTCCTTTTATTTCTTTTTACTTCTCTGATTGCTGTGGCTAGGACTTCCAAAGCTATGTTGAATAATAGTGGTGAGAGTGGACATCCTTGTCTTTTTCCTGATCTTAGAGGAAATGCTTTCAGTTTTTCACCATTGAGGATGATGTTTGCTGTGAGTTTGTCATATATGGCCTTTATTATGTTGAGGTAAGTTCCCTGTATGCCCACTTTCTGGAGGGTTTTTTTCATAAATGGCTGTTGAATTTTGTCAAAAGCTTTTTCTGCATCTATTGAGATGATCATATGGTTTTTATTTTTCAATTTCTTTCCTTCTACTAACTTTGGGTTTTGTCTGTTCTTCTTTCTCTAGTTCCTTTAGGTGTATGGTTAGATTGTTTATTTGAGACTTTTCTTGTTTCTTGAGGTAGGCTTGTATAGCTATAAACTTCCCTCTTAGAACTGCTTTTGCTGCATTCCATAGGTGTTGGATCATCGTGTTTTCGTTGTCATTTGTCTCTAGGTATTTTTTGATTTCCTCTGATTTCTTCAGTGATCTCTTGGTTATTTAGTAATGTGTTGTTTAACCTCCATGTGTTTGTATTTTTTACATTTTTTTCCATGTAATTAATTTCTAATCCCGTAGCGTTGTGGTCAGAAAAGATGCTTGATATGATTTCAATTTTCTTAAATTTACTGAGGCTTGATTTGTGACCCAAGAGGTGATCTATCCTGGAGAATGTTCCCTGCGCAGTTGAGAGGAAATTGTGATCTGCTGTTTTTGGATGGAATGTCCTATAAATATCAATTAAATCTATCTGGTCTATTGTGTCATTTAAAGCTTCTGTTTCCTTATTTATTTTCATTTTGGATGATCTGTCCGTTGGTGTAAGTGAGGTGTTATCGTCCCCCACTATTATTGTGTTACTGTCGATTTTCTCTTTTATAGCTGTTAGCAGTTGCCTTATGTATTGAGGTGCTTCTATGTTGGGTGCATATATATTTATAATTGTTATATCTTCTTCTTGGATTGATCCCTTGATCATTATGTATTGTCCTTCCTTGTCTCTTGTAACATTCTTTATTTTAAGTCTATTTTATCTGATATGAGTATAGCTACTCCAGCTTTCTTTTGATTTCCATTTGTATGGAATATCTTTTTTCATCCCCTCACTTTCAGTCTGTATGTGTCCCTAGGTCTGAAGTGGATATCTTGTAGACAGCATATATGGGCCTTGTTTTTGTATCCATTCAGCAAGCCTATGTCTTTTGGTTGGAGCATTTAATCCATCCATATCTCCGTTTCATTTAGTTGTTTTTCTGGGCTTTTATCTTGTTGCTTCATCTGGTACCTAGCCCTCTGCCTTTTCATCTTGTCTATCTTTCTGTGAATGTGGTTTTTGTTCCACAGGCTGCAGGATTGTAGTTCTTCTTGCTTCTCTATAACCTGTTTCTTGAGGGCATCTTTCAGAAGCTGTGTGATTCAGGTCCAGTTAATCTCTTTGAGATTTGTTGCCCTCCTGCTAGTGTTGGAGGGTCTCCTGCAGAGATGGGGGGTGTCTGTGCCTCACCATGAGGACAAGGAAACTGGCAGCAGAAGTTCTGGGAAGTATTCCTTGGTGTGAGCCCTCCCAGAGTCTGCCATTAGCTCCACCAAAGACAACTAGCAGTGCTTCTAATAGAGATTTTATAATTTGGATTTAAACTGAGTACTTAGTTGAATCCATTTACAGTAGCTAAGGATTTATCAGTGATGAAACCTGTCCCAGAGCTGATTACCTGAAGAAAAGCACGCATGGATTCTTATTACTGCATAGCAGCCCTGAATGGGCTTTTTTCTTTCTTTTTTTTTTTTTTAACACTGCTCATTCCCAGTCTTTTGTAAGGCCATTTTCTAAACTTATTTCTGCGTGTAGTCTCGACTTAAATTTGTATAATACTAAAATCATGAAAACATCCTATTTAAACAACAGCAACAACAATCTCTTTGGTATGCATTTGATGAAGTTGTAAAATGTTAAAGAAAAGTATTTCACATGAGAAATTTTTATTAAGTTTTATAATGGTATAATTATTACTGAACCCAGGTTCAGCTGCTTGAGCTCAGAAGCCAATAATTCAAGAGGCAAGTGTCAGTAGAAAGGAAAGGTGCTTTAATCACAAAATCCGGCAATCTGGGGGGGATGGTGGACTCATGTCCAGAGACCAGCTCTGATGATTCTGCTCAGCCATGACAGTTTTCAAAGGGAAAAACGGAGTTGGGGAAAGAATCTCAGTGAATCATTGAGGCAGGAGGTTGGGTTCTGCATCATTCTCCCTTGCGAGCAGACTGGCTGACTCTCTCTTCAGATGTTATCTTGCCTGAGTGATCGGCCTTCAGGATTGCTAAGGGGAGCTGTTGGGGGTAGAACTGGTCATTTTTTTTAACTTAATTCTTCATTTGTCTTTTTATCTAGGAAAAGAATCAACAGGTTAGGCAGGGCATAGTGTGCATTCAGGAGAGCATAAATCAGGAGTTAGGTTAAATTGCTTAGTAATCTCATTCCTATAATTAGGTTCTTTGAAGGTTAGAGGCGAACAGAAGTGGGCAAACAGGAAAGGGGCAGAATAGCTGCTTTCAATTCCCCACTGTCAAACATCATTCCATTTCTATAGGGTTAGGGGTTAAGATCCATCTTCTGTAACTTCTTCAGGCTGACATTGTCAGAGTGGATGATGTCAACATGGGTCTGTAGCATCTCTTTGCTGACAATTTCAGTTGCCCACTTACTTATCTGGGCAGAGCAAGCTACAGTTATTTTGATACCCACAAAGATATAGATTATTATGAGCAATAATGTTAATCCCATTCTTTTGAGTCACTTCTTGGAATTGTGCTAGCCATAGATTCAGTATTGCTCCAGTTGGAGCAGCTTGTGTCACGGCTGCAGTCTGGTCATCATACAGTTAGCTTTTTTTTTTTCCTCCCCTCTGGTAGCAGTTATAGTATGTGTAAAACGACTCAGGAATGTGCATCAGACACTGAGTCTGCTGCTTGGTTTTGTACTTGGGGTGTGGGGTAGGGGGCTGCAGTGTTCTGCTCGGTTCCATAATTTTTAAAAGTAAACATAATCACACAAGAAAAAAAATAACATAGCTAAGGCTGGAAAATGTCATAAAATGACAAATATCAAAATATTAGAGAGGAACTAAAAAGAGAAATAATGTAACCTCATGAGGGAATAATCTAAGGATAGAATTGTTTAACCTGCTTTTATGCAATATTAACAAAAATAAAAAAGATTATTAACATAATCTTTTGGAATTTTTTAAAAGTGAAAGCACTGAAAGTATCAAGAGAGTACAATGCTAACAGTATGTTAAGATTCCTCTACAATTAGCAGGATTCTTTTCATTTCATCAGAGCTGAAATAATCCCTCACAGGATGGTTAAACTCATGTCAGCAGCGGTGTTGGGTGGGGGGGCAGGGTGTGTGTGTTCCTGTAATCAGAATCCTATATAAATGTTAAACAGGGGCATTAAGCTCACGAAGACCATGGCACCAGCTGATTCCTCGGAGTGTTCATCCTAGAGAAACGCTGTGAATTATAAAAGTTATTTCAGCACCTCTTTGATTTTAGCCCAAATTACTAATTGTGAGAGGCGACACATTGTCTGCTGCACAGCCATAAACACTGAGGTAAACCAGAGCAAGAAAAAGAGACAGGACAGTTGTGTCGTGAGAGTTCTTGCCTCGGAGTTGGAAATTACTCCACAGATTTGCTGCGCCAATTTAAACCATCCACTTATCTCTCTTCATCTTGGCTTCTTAGTAGTTAAAATTATGAGAACATTGACTTTATCATACCTCTGTTGGAAAGAGTCGCTAATAAATTCACAGTAAAGCTCTTGAAAAACATCGAGTGCTTAAGTCATACACAGAGATGATTTTTTAATCTCCTTACATAATAGTGTTTTTAGTCACAGTGTTTTGAAACCATAGTAAAAAAAACTGTTGGAAAAATGACTTCTATAGGATGTTTTCCTCTATTAGAAAATGAAAAGCCTAAGTGGCTTGAAGAATGACACTCTCTTATCTCACATAACTGGCTGTGTGAAGAAAAAGGGGCTGGAGGGTTGATTAATTCAGTGGCTCAATGATTCATCAAAGATATGGCCACATTTATCCTTTTTCTTTTTTCTTTTTTTTCTTTTTGCGGTACGCGGGCCTCTCACTGTTGTGGCCTCTCCTGTTGCAGAGCACAGGCTCCGGACGTGCAGGCTCAGCAGCCATGGCTCAGGGGCCTAGCCGCTCCGTGGCATGTGGGATCCTCCCGGACCGGGGCATGAACCTGTGTCCCCTGCATCGGCAGGCGGACTGTCAACCACTGCGCCACCAGGGAAGCCCTATCCTTTTTCTTTGTCAATTTCAGCATATTTTTCTACTCACAAAACAGTGGCTATAGTTCTAGGTATCACCTGCAGATACAACTAAAGAGAGCAGAAAGAAAAGCATCATTTTTCTTTTGTTTATCCCTTCTTAAAAATTAAACATTCCCAGATGCCTGACACTCTGCATCCCCTCAGTCCCGTCATATCTCTCTGACCTCCTCTAAGACATTCGCATACAAAAAGAGTGGGAGAATATGATTGAAGTAGTCTACTTAGGGCTCACTTGGGTCAAGTAGAGGTGGGGTATCACAATACTGAGTTATGCCAATATTCCCTTTTCCGATCCTGCACTACCATGCTGTGGACTATTGATAGTGTCCCTGCAACTTCATGGTCTTGAATCATAATTAGGCCTTAAGTGCTGCAGAAATTCTTCTAGTTCCCTATTTGAAATATTAGATTCTTTCAAAAATATTGATGTCCACACTCTATGGGCATCCTAGAGTTTTCTCACTCTGCCTTTTCTGTGATCTGGCATAGTCTCCACTCTTAACGCTAGATCTCGTTTGCTTGAGTCTCCTCATGGGCAATGGTGTGTCTCACCATTGCCGTAGCTCATAGCCCAACTGATTTTGTATACTTTCACCTTAGTCAAGGGCAAAGTTTTTCCTTAATTGCGTTTTCCCCCAATTTCCCCTGACCCTATTATTCAGGAGGTTCCAGGGGTCTAAGCCTGTTGGATGGTAGATGGTCTGCAGATGGTAGATTAGCATGTTTCATATTTGATCGCAGCTCAAAATCACTGAGTTCTTCATACTCCTTTCCCAGGAATTTGAGAAGAAAAAAAAAAGTTTTTTTCTTTCAGTCACCTGAATGGCCTGTAGTCCCAATATAAAACATTCTCTCAAGTCCTGGTTACCTTTCCTTTCCTCCAGACTCAATCCTATCTTATAGCTGTGGAAAGAAAAAAGCCAAAACAAAAAAACTCACCCTGTAAGCATGCATCCAAAGCCTTTTGGCCTGTGGCTTTTTAAAATTTCTGCTTCAGGCTGGAGGAGGTGAAAGTAGCCACTGGGACACTCATGAGACAGAGAGAGGGAATAACAAATTAGTAACTCACGTTATAATTCTGCCACATGGGTGAAATATAAAATTTCAAATTCTCTCAAGATTTTAGTTCCTCCTCAGAAACCCATCGCCTTATTTATGCTTTCTCCTCTGAACATGTAATATTTTTATCATCACTGGCTCTTTTGCATCAGCATGTTATTCAAAGAACTCATGTTTTACTTTCTGTATCAGAAAACCACAATAATACTGCCGCAACAAACTGCCCATAGCCCATATGTTTAACTGTTATATGTCTTCCCAAGTTAAACATGCAAATATTTTTGCAGGGTTGTCCACACTAACTGCTTTTACTTTTCTACTTTTAGTTCTTAAAATCAAAAACCTGAAGTCTGATTTATACCCTCACTATTTTCACTGAACATGCTCTAGTCAAGATAATAGATCACATTTAGTTGCTACATCCAATCATATATTGATGGTCAGCTCTTTTTAAAATTAGGTAACCCTTACTAAGACTCTTTCTTCTTTGCCTCTCACCGTATCATGTTCTCCTTCTCTATCTCCAGCATATCTGGATATCACGGGTACATCTTCCCTGCCCATTCCTTAAGAGTATATCTTCTTTAGAGCTTCACTCTGGACCCTCTTTCTCTTCTACTTCTTCCTTTGGTGCCTGTCTTAGCTTGATGGAGCTGCTGTAAAAATATAAACTGAGTGGCTTATAAACAACAGACATTTATTTCTCACAGTTCTAGAGGCTGGGAAGTCCAGGATCAAGGTGCCGACAGATTTAGCATCTGGTGAGAACCCTCTTCCTAGATGGCTATCTTTTCACTATGTCCTCACATGGCAGAAAGGGCAAGGGATTTCTCTGAGTCTCTTCTATAAGGGCACTAGTCCTGTTTATGAAGGCTCTACCCTCAGGACATATCACCTCCCAAGGGCCCCAACTCCTCATATCGTTCGGGATTAGGATTTCAAAATATGAATTTGGGAGGAACACAGACACTCAGTCTGCAGCAGTGCTCTCTTGCAGTTCCAGGATTTCATATTTCATGAAATCATATTTATAGCTACATATTAACCCATTCCTTTGAGCACTAGCTCAGCATATTCACCTGCCTATGGAACTTTCTTTGTGAAAGAACTAGGAATAATCGGGACATAGCATAGCACAAGAAGGCCCTATATATTACCTTTTGCTGTTTTCCACTAGTTGTCAATCTAGTTTCCAAATAATCTGAAGTCTTAACAATAATAAAATTCACTGTTATCTCTACTCACCAGTAAGAGACAATGGCACTTGACCCAATCATTTACAAGAATCACAGTAGCAGCCACCCTAAACCTTAGTGACAAGTTAAGGATACATACAGTTTACAACAAAATCATATTGAAGTATTAACTTTGAAGTAGTGGTGTGGATATGACATAATAAATAGAATCTTGACAACTTTTTCTATGAAATACTTTCAAAAGAGGCAAAACTTGGCCTAACTTGATTATGTTTTGAATTTCAACATGGACCATCCAAAGAGAGACAGAACTATACATTGAGCTGGGAAAAAAACCTGTCTTGATTTCCACCAGATATTAAGAGGTCTTCTCAGAGATTTACCACTGGGAACTCCCATTTAGCAAACAAGGGCTGAGAAGGCAGGCTTCAGCTGCACCAGGCAGGACACTGTTTAATTGGTTTGCATGATTATCTCAATGTCATAGTTTCCAAACCAAGGTATGTTTAGAAAACAACTGGTAAGTTTTCTGGTTTCTATGGCAAATTTACTGAAAACAAAAATCTGTACTTAAAAAAAGAACCTTTTCAGATTTCCGATGATGCTTGTCCTTCAGCGTTTCTTTGGCAACCATTTTGTTCAACATATTTTTACAGTATTATGCCTGGGACATATATTTTCCCCTGAAATCTTGCAAATATCATGCAGCTGGATGACGGAGACCACTATAAATGCCACTTCACATAGCCCAGTGGTCTCTATCTTAGCATCTTCTCAGTCATTTTTCTGTGTTTTCTATATGAGTGAATAGTAGTTGGCATTATTTTTTCAGTTGCATAAGACAGAAATTTGGAATTGCCTATGATACTTCACTTAATTGATACATTAAATCAACTACCAAATCTTATTTAACTTTCACGTCAGTAATGTGTATTTATTCCACTCTTTCTCCACTTCCACTTCCCTTCACCATTATCTTTCCTTTTGGTTTACATAAATGTCTTATTAAATCATCCCTATTCTTGTGCATTTGAACACTCAGCTTCATTCTCCCCACTGTGGAATAATATTGTCAACCTCTTGCTTAATGGGTCCATACAAACCCATTGTCTCAAGATATAATCCAAAAGTTTTCAAATGATCTTTCCAATAAAACCCTTAATGGTTTAATGATTTCAGTAGTAGAATGAAATTCTTTTGTGAGTCTTTTTTTTTATCTTATGGTTTTATTTTTTGTTAATATGATTATCACAGCAGACATAAGATAAAGATAGTGGATGTGATATATGTTCTGTTACACTTGTTTGAAAAGACCATCCTAATCCAGGTTGGTCATTTACTATTCATATAAAACGAATATCTACTGTGTCTATGCTGTATTACAATTAATTTTTGAGGGGAAAGTAATTATGAAGAAAAACAGAAAATTAAACCACTATAAATGGGACCACTATAAATTGTAAATGTGTGATTAAGATAATTTTGAAATGTATTTAGAATTGTAAGCATATTCATGTTACTGTGTCTGTTTTAGGAAGCAAGGTCCTTTACTGCCAGGAATAAGTCTTTAAAATTACCGTTTGAGTTTTCTCAGGTTCTCTCTTACCCTCTACTGCTGTCCTTAGTTATGTCATGCCTGTGCCATGGGGGCTGAGGGGTCTCAGTTAACATCATGGACTTTTAATTAAATGGTGGAATTCACAGTAGGGACGATTTATCATGAACACTACCAGAAGTGGGTTCTGACTGTGGTGGTGAAAAATATTGGGTTGGCCAAAAAGTTCATTTGGGTTTTTCTGTAAGATCTTATGGAAGAACCCGAATGAACTTTTTTGCCAGTCCAGTAAATGGAATGCCTCCTTAAGCAAACTTTCCTTGAAGTGGCCACAGCCCTAGGATATCATTATACTGATGTGTGTGTGTGTGTGTGTGTGTGTGTGTGGCCACTGCCAGTGTCACTACTGATGATACTAAATATGAAGCTATAGAGACAGAGGTCACAGAGAGATAAGAATGTCTCTCTCTTGCTCTGTTTTTAGGTGCAGATGATAGAGAGATAATGAGGCATCTTTATCTCTTGGTTGACCACCTGCCTGTCCTTTTTTTTTTTTTTTTTTTTTTACGGTATGTGGGCCTCTCACTGTTGTGGCCTCTCCCGTTGCGGAGCACAGGCTCCGGACGCACAGGCCCAGCGGCCATGGCTCAAGGGCCCAGCCGCTCTGCGACATGTGGGATCTTCCGAGACCGGGGCAGGAACCCGTTTCCCCTGCATCGGCAGGCGGACTCTCAACCACTGCGCCACCAGGGAAGCCCCTGCCTGTCCTTTTGTATCACATTCATCCATGTGTTCACAGTACAGTCTATAACGTGACAATGTGCCTATCTTCTTCCAGGGTAAGGAAAAGAAGAGGAAGAGAGAGAAACTACAGGAATCTACATCAGGTAGGCACCATGTGACTTTCCAACTAATTCTCATGTTTCTGACAAACACCTTTTAAAAGGTAGAAAGTGGGCATCTTTCTACACACTACTTTATTCTTCAACTATAACGTGTGATTCTTGAACTCTGCTTTTCTTCCTGCAATTCTTTAAAAGATTTTCATGAGGTATGTGGTATTAATAGTTTTGAAGAAGTCAATTTCCTGACCCTCAAATTCCATATGTATTCTTCACTAACTTCATGTAAATTTTTCTTCTTCACCTTCCATTTCATAATTTCTCTTTCCCTACTTTACAGAAAAAGATGCATATAATTCACCCATCTAGAATTTTATCATGGTGCATTCCTTAGTTGTATAAAATGTTTTAGGGCACCTGAAAATGGAAGATTTTTTTCCCAGCAGAGGCCTTACTGCCTCTTCTTATCTCAAACATACTGCTGTGACAGCAATTAAGCTTATTGCTATGCAGCATAAGCTTAGAAATGAGTTGTTTTGGCAATTGTTTGGATGCTCTGAAACCACATGTGCTCGTAGAGTGTGTGGGCAGGGAGAGTGATGGTAATATTCTTTTAAGGATCCTATGTCTTTCATCCACTGACTTGCAAAAAAGGCAGAGATCTTATGGGGAGAGTTTGATGAGGCAAATCAAGAGGAGTATTTGCTTCAAAAAATTAAATGAAAAAAGTGGCCTTTCTCTCACCTATCATATGTATGCAATTTATCTTGAATATATTCATGCCCCTTAATTGGAAAGGAAAGTACCTTCGAGTAGACCAAGAAGTAAGTACATGCTGTTGACACTGATATATTTCAAAATAACTGGAATGCTTTCAGGGACTACCAGAATTTTCAAGTTACACTGGAGAAGATCCACAGACTAAAATGTTAATATGGTTTCTTGTCAACTCAGTGTGCATTTTACAAGTAGTCAATGTCCTGAATTGTGGAACACCCACTTCGGTAAGGCTGGGAACTAGGTTTTCAGGAAATCCCTTCGTGATATGTTTCAGTGTAAGAGTGGCCAAAAGGGGAACCTGTGCACAGTTGTGAAGGCTGAAGTGAAGGAGACACTGTTGCTCTTGGAAAGTTGTCAGCCTGACAAGGTGACAGAAAGACGCCCCACCTTGTCCTTGCTCTCCTCTGCTCTGCATCTCCCCCACTGGCTCCGCTGACCACCAGCAGCCTAGCCCAACTTGAGGTGCCTGGACCCGGCAGCCCAGGGAGCTACTGCACAGAAGCAGCAGTTTCCTGAGATGGCAGCTTCCATGGCTATCTCCATCAGTTACCCCTTCCCAGTATCACTCAGGCAGTCAGACATCTCAGGTTCTTGGATTTTCCAGCAAGCACTTCAGTGCTTCAGGAGGACTGGTTAGTGACAGTTTCTCTAATCTTGATCTTCTGACTCTTCTCTTCCAGACCTTCATTTTCCATACTGCTCCCACATTCATGTAAGGTTTAATTCCTAATTTCCTTATTCTGATATTACTTCTGGAGCCTCTGTTTCCATATTGAACCCTCACTGATACAGTCAGCTAAAAGCCTATTTTATCAAGCATATCATGAAATCTTGTTTTAGTATTAGTCAGTCATCATTATATTAGCCTTAATAAGTGATTAATATTAGACTTAAATGATTAATATTTTCTTGTACCTATTATCAGAAATAAAGTTATATATTAGATGTTGGATGGGTTGCTTTTAAGAGTATATACATTTCTGCTTTATTAAGCATATTGGGAAAGTCTAGTCATGATAATAACATTAATGAAATTAATTATGAACATTATACATGGTTCCTATTTAATTTTTCTTTAAAATTATGTACAGACTTCAGTATACTCACACTTTTATTAAAAAAATCAATGCCTTTTTGTCAAACTTCTCACATTGTGAATAACATGATTTTAGCTATAAATTACATTGCTTTGTTGCAGATAAGCAATAAGAAATAGCATATAGAATAAATATTATTATGGCTTCTTATAAAGGCAAGTGAATTAATAATAGTATCTTCTCACTGTTTTAATCTTGATTTGATTGATTTTGCAACAGATACTTAAAAGAGTGTTTCATAATTTTTTTCTCGCTGGCTTTTATAATATTCTGAAGAACTTGTAATGTATATTTGAATCAAAAAATGAGGTTAGGCTTTTTCTGACAGTAATCTGATTTGGCTAATTTATTTATAGGAGGACTGCTTTTGATAATTAATTCATATGTGAGACATTATATGTATGTTGAAAGAACTGAATATGCAGCTCCAAATTTGTTGGCAAAATTATATTTAAGGCACCTAATAAGATTAAGGCATTTTGTCAACAATTATTGTGTTGGTAAAGATGTTTTAAAATTTAACAAAATATTAATTTCCTCATATTTTTTGAATAAATTGGAATATGCGCAATGCCCCTGTGTCCAATTTTATTAATTGGTTAATAGAATTGATGTTGCTATATCTCATTCTAGCATTCAATAAAATTCATTTATAGAAAATGAATTAATTGGAAAAACTTCATCACATGAAAATAATTTTAGTAAAATTAGTCGTTTTAAAAAATCCAGTAAAATACTTACTATTTTCATAAATTGTGTGATAATTATAACATATATATCCAAAAACTGTATTTCATGTAGCAGCCTTATAATCACAGTAAGAAACAATTTAAAATAATTTTTAATTGATTTCATATTTATTTCAGAAAAATGTGGTAGATGATCAATAGAGGTCTTTGAAGCATAAAAATTATATTAAGCAGAAAATCTGTGAATAAGGTAAAATTGAAAACTAACTTTAAGGAGAAAAATAGAATGATGTCTAACTTCCTGTAAGAAGAGCTTGTTCGTGTATTTTCTAAATAGATGATGATGGATGACTCACCCTGGTATTTAGATTCCATTAGATACTACTGTGATGTAACTATCTTGTTTTAAAATATCATGTTTTATGTACACTGGAAAATTTTTGCTTTGTGTCTTTCCAATTTGATTAAAAGCTTTAGATGGCCATCTAAAAATGTGCATAGCCTTTCAAAATTTTAGGATGTACCTAAACATAAAAGTTGAATAACAACTGATCTATCCTTTATTTACTTTTTTCAGATGTATACCTCATTATTCCTCATTAAGTCTATCTCTACTCCATCCATACTGAGCTTCTTATGTTTCAGTATTGCCCTGTATTTCTCTGCCTACAAGGTACTAAACATCCCAACTTCTCCCTGCCTCTCCCTATTCCCAAATACAAGTTGCTCCTTTCCTATCACATGCAGTTTTCATCTTTCATACCAGAGAGGGAATACCATCATCCTGGGTACTGTCCAAAGTAGATCAAGTGTTCTCCTAACTGCTCCCAACAATCTCTGTGTTTGTTGAAGCAATTGTGCTTGCCTGTTTACTTATTTGGCATTTCTAATAGGTCATCAATTAAGTTCCCAACAGTTTTTGGAAAAAAATAGAAGGTACTCAATTAATGTTACTTGAGAAAACAATTGACTGACAAGGAATGAATCAGTGAATGAATAAGCAAATTGCACAGGAATATTTAATAGAGGAAATAATGGACTAGGAATTAAAAACCATAGAATCTAGCCCTAACTCTTATTTAAATCACTTGGTCTCTATACTTAAATTGTGTCTAAAATACTACTTGCATTCAAGTCTAGAAAAATGTTATTTTATTCTTAGAAATTTTACCGCCTAATTTTAATTATCTCCTCTTTTTTTGTGAAGTGAATAATATAAAGACTAGAAAGTAATGCCTAAATAAATAAAGACTATTATTGGTTATGGGTAAGGTGATTTTTAAATGACCTGCTATATTATGGACATATGGCTATATGTAATACTATGTATTATGAAATATATGGCTCAGTTTTATAAACTCAAGTAGCTCTGTAGTTCAGAAAATATTAGAATTGGCTTCCTGTGGAAGCAGTATCATATATCCAATGGTATTTATGATTTGAAATAATAAAGACTGATGGTATTTAATAGGCTACTTTCATTGGTCCTGCTGGATTAGATGTATTACTAGAAATGAGTATCAATTTATATTTTATAACTAACAAAATAGAAAAATAAGAGAGCAATAGAAGTGAGCTATATAGGGCAATTATATACAGATTTTGAATTCAATTAAAATTAACACACAACGAATGATATCTGAAAACTGGCAAGGCAAACATAGATTAACAATAAAATTTTTATGAGTATGATGAAATAATCAAAATCTTTTCTCTAAGTAGAGAGAACACTTAATTTCGTCCTAGCAAAATTATTTCTTAGGACTCCATGGCCATAAAATTATAAATACTTAGGACTCAGTGCTCATAAGATTACAAATTTGTGATATTAGATAAATCAAGATATAGAGGCATATTGTTATCACCAGTCCCCTACAGTTACTTAAAATGAATCTGTGAGATTCTGTTTGGTCTATCTGTTAGGTTTGAAAGGGATTTGCCCTCCATTAGTCCCTAAGTAAAGTGGCTTGTGTTGGAAGGCATATGCTTCCCAAAGGGTCAGACCCTCCACAGGGATTCCTTCCCCTACTTCTTTCCCTACCTCTACTGGAGATAACCTGTTTCTTGATTGCCCCACAAAGTTTCCAGGGAAAAAGCATCATGTACCCCACATTCGGCCAGTTAAAGCAAGAGTCATAAGCTTCCACAAGCACCTAGATTACTTGGAGACTGAGTTCTTACTGGTCAGGGACTACCTCTTCAAAGTCAACATTACCTAATATCTTTTTACTAATCATCTTTCAGTGTTTCTATAGAATGTGGATTGAGGAATGTGTATTCTGCTTTGTCTCTGAGTATATGCTTGCAGTTAGTACATTGCTCTTTGGTATAAAGATAATGAAGAACACCTTAGAAAGAGCCTCCTAATAGGCAATAAGAGGCCTAGTGTAAGGATGCTATTACACTCACTTCAGTGTTCTTTGTTAGAGTATTCTTTTAATAAGGTGCTTTTTAGTTTTGGAATTTGGAAATAATTTTCTTCCTTTGAAGATGTGATTTGAGATTTATTTCAAAGCCACTGTGAATCATGCATCTGAGCAAGATCTCCTTTTTATCTGACAGCTGGAAATCAGAATCCAGTTTGTAGATTCCCCCAATAGTGAGGATAAAGGATTTTATGATATGCATATTTATATCTGTCCCTTATTTGGCTATACTCAGCGGCCATGGCTCACGGGCCTAGCCGCTCCGCAGCATGTGGGATCTTCCTGGACAGGGGCACGAACCCATGTCCCCTGCATCGGCAGGCGGACTCTCAACTACTGCGCCACCAGGGAAGCCCTATTTTGTGTTTTTAAGCTGTCAATTTATTTTGAGAACAAAGTGTGATTTAACTTAAGGAATTAATAACTTTATAAAATTATTTTGATGCTTCATGTTTGTCACTTGCTAGTATCCCTGGTGTGGGAATGTGTGGGAATTTGTACCAAGCTCAAATTATTTCTTCCATAAATCCTAAAACCACTACTGTAATGCATGTACTATACCTGTTCTAGTATATGCATATTCTTTGTGCATATAGTACAGAGAACAAATAAGATCAGAAGCATATATACTCCAGCTACCTGTCACAGAACCACAGGTCTTTCTATTGAAGTTGGAACAAAACAAATATTTTTGGAGGGGAATAACAGCAGACAGCTAAGATAAGGTCTCACAAGGGGTATGTTTTATTGTGAACATTTTCAAGGAGCTGATTCCCAAACTTATTTGTACACAAAGGTTTCTTATTGTATCCAGAAGCAATTGAGTCAAGAGGACAAATTCACCTTAAAATATATAAAAGGACAAATGCATAAGCCAAAATGTAAATGTATTAAATATATAGTTGTCATACTGATTATAAATGTACTAACTTATAAATTTAAACAAAATAATTCTGGTAATCTTCTCAAGCTAAAAACGAATTAAATGCCTAAAAAAGTTTCCCTTATATTGTCAGCATCACTCTTTTTTTTTTTTTTTTTTTTTTTTTTTTTTGCGGTACGCGGGCCTCTCACTGTTGTGGCCTCTCCCGTTGCTGAGCACAGGCTCCGGATGCGCAGGCTCAGTGGCCATGGCTCATGGGCCTAGCCACTCCGTGGCATGTGGGATCTTCCCGGACCAGGGCTCGAACCTGCATCCCCTGCATTCGCAGGCAGATTCTTAACCACTGCACCACCAGGGAAGCCCTGTCAGCATCACTCTTGACATATAAATTTGACCTTCATCTTGAGTGTGCTGGTTTGTATTCATATAGGCCATAACATAACCTCTCTGAACATTTCCTGGATATTGTTCTCTGAGTAGCCTGGTTACTACCATTGACCTTATCTGGAGAGATTAAGACTGTTTGGTTACAAGTAAAGCCACTAGGGATATTTAAACAAAAAAGGAGGCGAGGGATAGATATGCTACTAGATTTCAGAAAAAAAATAAAACCAGGAAATACAGTTCTAGCTAGACCAGCTATACTAAAATTGAGATCTCATTTCCAAATTTTGCTAAAGAAGGGGTTCAGTGTCCATTTAGGTCACCTTAACTATGGGTAGGGAAGAGTCATGTGGTCCAAAGTGTAATCATATGGAGGATTAAAAAAAAATACTCATTCTTAGACTGTTTAATCAGAACAGTGGGGCTAGAGTTAAAAAGAGGTATGTCCAATATAAATGTTTGGAAATCATACTCATATTGGGGAAAACTGAACCTGTAAGAAGTCATGAGATGGTCATTGGAGATAAATATAATTGTAGGTAAATTAACATGTGATTTTTAATGTAAAACTAAGATTGATCTATAGTGCCTAGGAGTTTTAAAGTGAATTTTATTGAGATCTTATTTACATACGATAAAACATACCCATTTAAAATGTGAAACTAGTTTTAATAAATGTGACACCTGCTTCTACTGTGAATACATGTCCGTCATCCATTAAAAGTTCTTTCTTACAAACAGTAACCTCCTTCAAAACCTGGCATGAGGCAAGTTCTGACCTGCTTTCTTTTATTAAAATTTTGTTTTTCTTCTAGTACTTTATATCAACACTTTCATATACTATGCATTCTTTTGAGAGTCTGTATTTACTCAGTACAAATTTTTGACATTCATCCATGCTGATATATGGATCAGTAGTTTTTTCCTTAATTGCTGAGTAGTATCATCGTGTGGATGATACCAGAACTATTTATCCATTCTCCTATTGATAGGCGGTTTGGTTGTTTCTAGTTTTGAGTTACTCATGTTTTTGTAAAGTCTTTGTGTGGGCATATGTTTTTAATTCCCTGTGTTAATAACTAGGTGTCTTATGGTAAAAATAACTTTGTTTAAATATATAAGAAACTGATATACTATTTCACAAAGTGGCTGCCTTATTTTATATCCCACCAGCAAAGTGTGAGTATTATAGTTGCTGCGTATTCTCACCAATAATTCATATGGTCAGTTTTTTTTTAATTTTAGATACTGTGATGAGTGTCTAGTGATACTGCATTTTTATTTTATTTTTTTTGTTTTTTTTGCGCTACACGGGCCTCTCACTGTTGTGGCCTCTCCCGTTGCGGAGCACAGGCTCCGGATGCGCAGCCTCAGCAGCCATGGCTTATGGGCCTAGCTGCTCCACGGCATGTGGGATCTTCCTGGACCGGGGCATGAACCCATATCCCCTGCATCGGCAGGTGGACTCTCAACCACTGCACCACCAGGGAAGCCCCTGCATTATGATTTTAATGTACATTTCTTTAATAGATAATATTATCAGTCATACTTTAATGTGCTTATTGACCATTCATATGTTTTGTTTTTGAAATATCTGTTCAAATATTGTGTGCATTGACTTGTAAAAGTTATTTATGTATGAAGGATACATCTGTTTTGATAGATATATTTGAGTGAAGATTTCTATGGATCTTATTTGGCTTGTATTTTTATTTTCTTAGCAGTGTCTTTTAAAGACCAGAAGTGTTTGATTTTGATGAAGTCCTATTCATTATTTTTTTTATAATGATTCATCTTCTATGTGTGACATTTAAGAAATCATTTCCTATGCCTAAGATCTCAAATATTTTCTTCTATTATTTTTCTTTCCAGAACAGAGATTCTCAACCTCAGCCTCACTGACATTTTGGGCCAGATATTCTAAGTTGGATTTTCTCTAGACATTGTCAAATACCTGTCAGGGGGCAGGGGCACAATTGGCCCCTGTTGAGAACCACTGTCCTAGAAGTTCTACAGTTTTAGCTTTTTATTTAGGTCTGTGATCCATTTTGGGAGAATATCTGTGTTTAATTTCAAGATAAGGATTGAGGCCTCTTTTTTTCATATGGATAAACAGTTGTTTAGGAACTTTAAAACATGGAAAAGACTGTCCTTTACCATGGAATTGCCTTGGCACCCGTGTCAAAAAACAACTGACCATATACATGTGGATCTAATTCTGGATGCCCTGTTTTGTTCCATTGATACATATGTCTGTCTTTAACACCAGTACTACACTGGTTTGATTATTGTACTTTTAAAATGAGTTCAAATCAGGTGGTAAAAGTTTTCCAACTCTATTCTTCTTTTAAGAGTTGTTTTGGCTATTCTTGTTCTTTGCATTTTTATATGCACTTTAGAATCAGATTGTCAATTTATACTTCCTCCCCTCAAAAAAATCCCTGTTGGAATTATGCTCCACATTGCACTGAATCTATGGGTCAGCCTTGGGAGACTTGATACCTTAACAATATTTAGTCTTCCAATTCATGAACATGGTGTATTTCTCCATTTAATATAGGCTTTAAAATTTCTTTCTTCTAGCAATATTTCGTCGTTTTTTTTTTTTTTTTTTTTACAGATCTTGCACCTATGGTTAGCTGGTTAAATCTACTTGTAATTATTCCATGTTTTTGGCATTTTAAATTTCAACAGTTTTTGATTAATCTATAGAAATATAATTATTTTATGTATACTTCATAATTTTGAACCTCTTTAAATTCACATATTAGTTCTAGTAACTCTTTATAAATTCCTTAGGATGGTCTATCAGCACAGTCTTACCATATGCAAATAAAAACATTCTGCTTTCCTTTGTAGTCTGTATAGCTTTTGTTTCTTTTTCTTGCCTTATTGCAATGACTAGAATATCTATGGTGCATAGTTGTTTTTTTTTTCTTTTTTTTTTTTCCCAACTCAAACCTGAGTTCTTGAATACCAATCTAATTGACTGTTTTAGACTAAAGAAAATGGTCTGATGTGGATTTCCTAATAATACTCCTTTATGGCCTGCAATAAATGATAGCAATTTGATATGTAAAGAAGAAAGAACTTGCCCTTTCCTTCATTCATACACAATTGAATGGCCAGACAAAATATCTTAAGAAATATGTGGCTAGTCTTTTAGGTAAGAGGACAGGCTGTTGAGGCTCATTACTTAACTTTGGTGAAATTATACAGTAGTCTGCTATGAGACAAGGACCTTATTTGCCCTTTGTACCATTGTATCTTTGTTACTTAGAATAATGCTTGGCACAAATGGAAATTAAATAAATATTTGTTGACTAAAGCAATTACTAGGGTCTCTGAGTTGAACATCATTCAGAAAGAATGGGTAAGGATGTCTGACTTAAATATGCAGTCATTATTTCAACATAATTTTGTAAACAAATAAAAGGCACTGTAGTAGGTAAGTTCATTCTTAAAACAGTTCCATGACCACACAGGTACAAAGAGAGTACCCTTTATATATTCTTTCTGTGCGTTATATTTTAAAGCTGTGAAAATGTTTTAAAACATGAGAGGGCATGAGTGTAGAAAATTGATAGTCTCTAGACCGATTATGAAAGGGTTTCATAACTCAGCAGTGAGGCACAAGCTTAGCTGATAAGATAAACTAAAAAAGCTGGGAACTAAAGGTCAAACTGTTTAGGCAGAAATAGTCCCAAAGATGCAGGTTCCAGGAGGCCTTTGAACAGAACGCCACAGAGATATGAGAAGTTGAAAACGATGAAGATAAAAGTACTGCCCAAAGGAAGTGGAATAAATAAATGTGTACAGGGCTTCCCTGGTGGCGCAGTGGTTGAGAGTCCGCCTGCCGATGCAGGGGACACGGGTTCGTGCCCTGGTCTGGGAAGATCCCACATGCCGCGGAGCGGCTGGGCCCGTGAGCCATGGTTACTGAGCCTGCGCATCCGGAGCCTGTGCTCTGCAACGGGAGAGGCCACAACAGTTGAGAGGCCCGCGTACTGCAAAAAAAATAATAATAAATAAATAAAATAAAGAATAATAAAAAAAAATAAAAATAAAAAAATAAATGTGTACAATGAAGAACAGCAAGTCAGGAGAAATTTTTTGAACTGTGTTTAATCTGCTGTTTTATTTGTTGTTGACATGGGAGTATGTAAGAATGCTTTAGTATACTTACATATGGTGCTTTATAACAACTCATTATTTGGTTTATATAGATTTGTTATATTAATGCAGTGTAGGCCTTTTTGCCACATGATACTTTCTGTCTGTTCTACAGACCATTTGCTCACATTAAAAGAAGTTGATAAAATGAACTGTCATTAAAATAATAGATGTGCCATATTTGATGACTCTCTTCAAAATGTTGACAATTCTTCAAGCCTGGAATGGGTAAATGGAGATTCGTTGTACTTCTAACTTTTGTATATTTATACAAGTTTTCAAAATATTTAAAAATGATTCCCTGCAAGTCTTTCAATCATTCATTCTATAACTATTTAGGGAGTACCTGCTCTGTGACTCACTGGCACTAATATATGAAGTGGAGATAGAGCAGTGAACAAAACTGTCTTCTTTCATGAATCCATTCCCAGGGAAATAGACAACAGATACACAAATTAATATGGAATGTAAGGTTATACAGATGAGTGTTGAAAAAACATGAAGCATATGGGGCATAAAATAATACTGGACACTCTTAAATCAAATAAACTCTAATGAGATGATTTTGGTATAGCCACCTGGGAGATAGTTCAGCTATTTCTTAAAAACATAAACATAACTTTTATCACATGTTCTAGCGATTGCATTCCCTAATATTTACTCAAATGAGTTGAAAACTTGTGTCCACACAAAAACCTGCACACAGATATTAATAGCAGTTTTACTCATAGTTGCCAAAGCTTAGAAGCAGCTAGAATGTCCTGTAGTAGATGATGAACAAATTGTAATAGACTCATACAATGGAATATTATTCAGTGATAAAGAGAAATGAGCTGTCAAGCAACAAAAAGACATGGAGGAACCTTAAATGCATAGTACGAGGTGAAAGAAGCCAATCTAAAAAGGCTACATACTATATAATACCAACATATGTGAATCTGGAAAAGGCAAAACTCTGTAGATGGTAAATGATCAGTGGTTGCCAGGGGTTCAGGGTTGAATAGGTGGAGCACAGGAGGTTTTTAGGGCAGTGAAATTATTTTGTGTGATATTATAATGGTGGATATATGTCTTTATACATCTGTCAAAGCCCACAGAACATACAACACAAAGAATGATTCCTAGTGTAAACTGTGGACTTAATAATAATGTATCAGTATTGACTCATCCATTATAAAAGATGTACCACACTAATGCAAGGTAGTAATAAGGGGTGGGATGAGGGGGCACATGGGAACTCTATACATTCCAGTCTATTTTTTTGTAAAGCTAAAGTGCTCTGAAAGAGAAAGCCTGTTAATTTTTGTATGAGGCCATGAAATCATATACTCACCTGATTTAATATAGCCAGTATGTTCTCAGATTTAAAATAACTCACAAAGTCATTGCCAGAATTCAAAAAGATCTGCATGAGCCATCTCCTGGCTGTATCGGATACCATGTCCCACCTCTCCTTTTCTACCTCTCCTTGTTTTAATGCCTCTTAAGCCATACTGGCCTTTTTGCCTTTTCTAAACAAATCAACCCTGTGCTTCCTCAGGGCCTTTGTCTCTGCTACTCCTCCTACCTGGAATTCTCTTGTCTTTTTATTTGCATGAGCTTCTTTATTTCATGCATGCCTCCACCCCAAATCATCTCATTATAGTTTCCTTGATTTAAAAGAGCATCCAGTATCATTTTATCCGCCATCTGCTCCATGTCTTTTTCACTAGTATGTATGATATTATATTTCACATTAATTCACGTATGTATTGTCTATTTCCCTAAGAAGGGATTCATGACAGAAAACACTGTTTTGTTCACTGCTCTTTCTCCACTTCATAGAATAGTGACAGTCGGTCACATACCAGGTGCTCCCTTAGTGTTTGACACACCATAAGAGGTTTCAAAATTACCTATTATGCATTTTAAAAAGAGGACAGAAAGAAAAGGGAGCTAAGGAAAGGTGATCAAAAAGAGAGGTAGAGTAATAGTCTACATGCCTACCCCACATGCATTTCATTATGAAACATAGTGTTGCATTTTACTTTTAGGTCTATGTTGTATTTTTTTTTTAACATCTTTATTGGAGTATAATTGGTTACAATGCTGTGTCAGTTTCTGCTTTATAACAAAGTGAATCAATTATACATATACATATATCTCCATATCTCTTCCGTCTTGCGTCTCCCTCCCTCCCATCCTCCCTATCCCACCTCTCTAGGTGGTCAGAAAGCACCGAGCTGATCTCCCTGTGCTATATGGCTGCTTCCCACTAGCTGTCGGTTTTACATTTGAGTGTATATATGTCCATGCCACTATCTCCCTTCGTCCCAGCTTACCCTTCCCCCTCCCCATGTCCTCAAGTCCATTCCCTAGTAGGTCTACGTCTTTATTCCCGTCCTGCCCCTAAGTGATTCATGACCATTTTTTTTTTAGATTCCGTATATTGCATTAGCATACGGTATTTTTCTCTTTCTGACTTACTTCACTCTGTATGACAGACTCTAGATCCATCCACCTCACTACAAATAACTCAATTTCATTTCTTTTTAGGCTGAGTAATATTCCATTGTATATATGTGCCACATCTTCTTTATCTATTCATCTGTTGATGGACACTTAGGTTGCTTCCATGTCCTGGTTATTGTAAATAGAGCTGCAGTGAACATTTTGGTACATGACTCTTTTTGAATTATGGTTTTCTCAGGGTATATGCCCAGTAGTGGGATTGCTGGGTCGTATGGTAGTTCTATTTTCAGTTTTTTAAGGAACCTCCATACTGTTCCCCATAGTGGCTGTATCAATTTACATTCCCACCAACAGTGCAAGAGGGTTTCCTTTTCTCCACACCCTCTCCAGCATTTACTGTTTGTAGACTTTTTGATGATGGCCATTCTGACCAGTGTGAGCTGATATCTCATTGTAGTTTTGACTTGCATTTCTCTAATGATTAATGATGTTGAGCATTCTTTCATGTGTTTGTTGGCAATCTGTATATCTTCTTTGGAGAAATGTCTATTTAGGTCTTCAACCCATTTTTGGATTGGGTTGTTTGGTTTTTTGATATTGAGCTGCATGAGCTGCTTGTAAATTTTGGAGATTAATGCTTTGTCAGTTGCTTCATTTGCAAATATTTTCTTGCATTCTGAGGGTTGTCTTTTCATCTTGTTTATGGTGTCCTTTGCTGTGCAAAAGCTTTTAAGCTTCATTAGGTCCCATTTGTTTATTTTTGTTTTTATTTCCATTTCTCTAGGAGGTGGGTCAAAAAGGATCTTGCTGTGATTTATGTCAAACAGTGTTCTTCCTATGTTTTCCTCTAAGAGTTTGATAGTTTCTGGCCTTACATTTAGGTCTTTAATCCCTTTTGAGTTTATTTTTGTGTAGGGTGTTAGAGAGTGTTCTAATTTTATTCTTTTACATGTAGCTGTCCAGTTTGCCCAGCACCACTTATTGAAGATGCTGTCTTTTCTCCATTGTGTTTTGTTGCCTCCTTTATCAAAAATAAGGTGACTGGTCTTCCCTGGTGGCGCAGTTGTTGAGAGTCGGCCTGCTGATGCAGGGGACACGGGTTTGTGTCCCGGTTCAGGAAGATCCCACATGCCGCGGAGCGGCTGGGCCCGTGAGCCATGGCCGCTGATCCTGTGCGTCCAGAGCCTGTGCCCCGCAACGGGAGAGGCCACAACAGTGAAAGGCCCGCTTACCGCAAAAAAACCCAAAAAACAAAAAATAAGGTGACTGTGTGTGCGTGGGTTTATCTCTGGGCTTTCTATCCTGTTCCATTGATCTGTATTTCTGTTTTTGTGCCAGTACCATACTGTCTTGATTACTGTAGCTTTGTAGTATAATCTGAAGTCAGGGATCCTGATTCCTGCAGCTCTGTTTTTCTTTCTCAAGATTGCCTTGGCTATTTGGGGTCTTTTTTGTTTCCATACAAATTGTGAAATTTTTTGTTCTAGTTCTGTAAAAAATCCCATTGGTAATTTGATAGGGATTGCATTGAATCTGTAGGTTGCTTTGGGTAGTATACTCATTTTCACAATGTTGCTTCTTCCAATCCAAGAACATGGTATATCTTTCTATTTATTTTTATCATCTTTAATTTCTTTCATCACTGTCTTATAGTTTTCTGCATACAGGTCTTTTTTCTCCTAAGTATGTTTATTCCCAGGTATTTTATTCTTTTTGTTGCAATGGTAAATGGGAGTGTTTCCTTAATTTCACTGTCAGATTTTTCATCATTAGTTTATAGGAATGCAAGACATTTCTGTGCATTAATATTGTATCCTGCTACTTTACCAAATTAATTGATTAGCTCTGGTAGTTTTCTGGTAGCATCTTTAGGATTCTCTATGTATAGTATCATGTCATCTGCAAACAGTGACAGCTTTACTTCTTCTTTTCTGATTTGGAATCCTTTTATTTCTTTTTCTTCTGATTACTGTGGCTAAAATTTCCAAAACATTGTTGAATAATAGTGGTGAGAGTGGGCATCCTTTTCTTGTTCCTGATCTTAGAGGAAATGGTTTCAGTTTTTCACCATTGAGGATGATGTTGGCTGGGGGTGTGTCATATGTGGCCTTTATTATGTTGAAGTAAGTTGCCGCTATGCCTACTTTCTGGAGGGTTTTTATCATAAATGGCTGTTGAATTTTGTCAAAAGCTTTTTCCGCATCTATTGAGATGATCATATGGTTTTTCTCCTTCAGTTTGTTAAAATGGTGTATCACATTGATTGATTTGCATATATTGTAGAATCCTTGCATTCCTGGGATAAACCCCACTTGATCATAGTGTATGATCCTTTTAATGTGCTGTTGGATTCTGTTCGCTAGTATTTTGTTGAGGATTTTTGCATCTATGTTCATCAGTGATATTGGTCTGTAGTTTTCTTTTTTTGTGACATCTTTGTCTGGCTTTGGTATCAGGGTGTTGGTGGCCTCGTAGAATGAGCTGGGAGTGTTCCTCCCTCTGCTATATTTTGGAAGAGTTTGAGAAGGATGGGTGTTAGCTCTTCTCTAAATGTTTGATAGAATTTGCCTGTGAAGCCATCCTGTCCTGGGCTTTTGTTTGTTGGAAGATTTTTAATCACAATTTCAATTTCAGTGCTTGTGATTTGTCTGTTTATATTTTCTGCTTCTTCCTGGTTCAGTCTTGGAAGGTTGTGCATTTCTAAGAATTTGTCCATTTCTTCCAGGTTGTCCATTTTATTGGCATAGAGTTGCTTGTAGTAATCTCTCATGATCCTTTGTATTTCTGCAGTGTCAGTTGTTACTTCTCCTTTTTCAGTTCTAATTCTATTGATATGAGTCTTCTTCCTTTTTTTCTTGAGGAGTCTGGCTAATGGTTTAACAATTTTGTTTATCTTCTCAAAGAACAAGCTTTTAGTTTTATTGATCTCTGCTATTGTTTCCTTCATTTCTTTTTCATTTATTTTTGATCTGATCTTTATGATTTCCTTCCTTATGCTAACTTTGGGTTATTTTTGTTTTTCTTTCTCTAATTGCTTTAGGTGTAAGGTTAGATTTTTTATTTGAGGTGTTTCTTGTTTCTTGAGGTAGGATTGTATTACTAAAAACTTCCCTCTTAGAACTGCTTTTGCTGCATCCCATAGGTTTAGGGTCGTTGTGTTTTCATTGTCATTTGTTTCTAGATATTTTTTGATTTCCTCTTTGGTTTCTTTAGTGATCTCTTGGTTATTAAGTAGTTTATTGTTTAGCCTCCATGTGTTTGTGTTTTTTACGTTTTTTTCCCTGTAATTGCTTTCTAATCTCATAGCATTGTGGTCAGAAAAGATACTTGATACAATTTCAATTTTCTTAAATTTACCAAGGCTTGACTTGTGACTCATGATATGATCTATCCTGGAGAATTTTCCATGAGCACTTGAGAAGAAAATGTATTCTGTTGTTTTTGGAAGGAATGTCCTGTACATATCAGTTAAGTCCATCTTGTTTAATGTATCATTTAAAACTTGTTTTTCCTTATTTATTTTCATTTTGGATGATCTATCCATTGGTGAAAGTGGGGTGTTAAAGTCCCCTACTATGATTGTGTTACTGTCGATTTCCCCTTTTATGGCTGTTAGTATTTGCCTTATGTATTGAAGTGCTCCTGTGTTGGTTGCATAGATATTTACAATTGTTATATCTTCTTCTTGGCTTGATCCCTTGATCCTTATGTAGTGTCGTCCTTTGTCTCTTGTAATAGTCTTTATTTTAAAGTCTATTTTGTGTGATATGAGAATTGCTACTCCAGCTTGCTTTTGATTTCCATTTGCATGGAATATCTTTTTCCATCCCCTCACTTTCAGTCTGCATGTGTCCCTATGTCTGAAGTTGGTCTCTTATAGATAGCATATAAAAGGGTCTTGTTTTTGTATCCATTCAGTCAGTCTATGTTTTTTGGTTGGAGCATTTAGTCTATTTACATTTAAGGTAATTATCGATATGTGTGTTCTTATGACCATTTTCTTAAATGTTTTGTGTTTGTTATTGCAGGTCTTTTTCTTCTCTTTTGTTTCCTTCCTAGAGAAGTTCCTTTAGCATTTGTTGTAAGGGTGGTTTGGTGGTGCTGAATTCTCTTAGCTTTTGCTTGTCTGTAAAGGTTTTAATTTCTCTGTCGAATCTGAATGAGATTCTTGTTGGGTAGAGTAATCTTGGTTGTAGGTTTTTCCCTTTCATCCCTTTAAATATGTCCTGCCACTCCCTTCTGGCTTGCAGAGTTTCTACTGAAAGATCAGCTGTTAACCTTATGGGGATTCCCTTGTATGTTATTTGTTGTTTTTCCCTTGCTGCTTTTAATATTTTTTCTTTGTATTTAATTTTTGATAGTTTTAGTAATATGTATCTTGGTGTGTTTATCCTTGCATTTATCCTCTATGGGACTCTCTTGCTTCCTGTACTTGATTAACTATTTCCTTTCCCATATTAGGGAAAATTTCAACTATAATCTCTTCAAATATTTTCTCAGTCCCTTTTTTTTTCTCATCTTCTTCTGGGACCCCTGTAATTTGAATGTTGGTGCATTTAATGTTGTCCCAGAGGTCTCTGAGAATGTCCTCAATTCTTTTCATTCTTTTTTCTTTATTCTGCTCTGCAGTAGTTATTTCCAGTATTTTATTTTCCAGGTCACTTATGTGTTCTTTTGCCTCAGTTATTCTGCTATCGATTCCTTCTAGAGAATATTTAATTTCATTTATTGTGTTGTTCATCATTGTTTGTTTGCTCTTTAGTTCTTCTAGGTCCTTGTGAAACATTTCTTGTAGTTTCTCCATTCTGTTTCCAAGATTTTGGATCATCTTTACTATCATTATTCTGAATTATTTTTCAGGCATACTGCCAATTTCCTCTTCATTTGTTTGGTCTGGTGGGTTTTTACCTTGCTCCTTCATCTGATGTGTGTTTGTCTTCTTATTTTGCTTAACTTAATGTGTTTGGGCCCCCTTTCGCAGGCTGCAGGTTCGTAATTCCCGTTGTTTTTGGTGTCTGCCCCCAGTGGGTAAGGCTGTTTCAGTGAGTTGTATAGGCTTCCTGGTGGAGGGAACTGGTGCCTGTGTTCTGGTGGATGAGGCTGGATCTTATCTTTCTTGTGGGAAGGTCCACATCTGGTGGTGTGTTTTGGGGTTTCTGTGATTTTAGGCAGCCTCTCTGCTAGTGGATGGGGTTGTGTTCCTGTCTTGCTAGTTGTTTGTCATAGGGTGTCCAGCACTGTAGCTTGCTGGCAGTTTATTGGAGCTGGGTCTTGGTGTTGAGATGGAGATCTCTGGGAGATTTTCACAGTTTGATATTACTTGGAGCTGGGAGGTCTCTGGTGGACAATGTCCTGAACTCGGCTCTCTCACCTCAGAGGTAACAGGCTTGATGCCTGGGTGGAGCACCAAGACCCTGTTACCCACACAAAAAAAGACAAAAAGGAAAATATATATATATTGTTGCTCCCAAAGTCCTCCGCCTCAATTTGGGATGATTCGTTGTCTATTCAGATATTCCACAGATGCAGGTACATCAAGTTGATTGTGGAGATTTAATCCATTGCTTCTGAGGCTGCTGGGAGAGATTTCCCTTTCTCTTCTGTGTTTGCACAGCTCCCAGGGTTCAGCTTTGGATTTGGACCCGCCTCTGCGTGTAGGTCGCCTGAGGGCGTCTGTTCTTCTCTCAGACAGGATGGGGTTAAAGGAGCAGCTGATTTGGGGGCTCTGGCTCTCTCAGGCTGGGGGGAGGGAGGGGCACGGATGCGGGGCGAGCCTGCGGCGGCAGAGGCTGGCAGGACGTTGCACCAGCCCGAGGCGCGCTGTGAGCTCTCCAGGGGAAGTTGTCCCTGGATCCCGGGACCCTGGCAGTGGCGGGCTGCACAATCTCCGGAAGGGAGGTGTGGAGAGTGACCTGTGCTCGCACACAGGCTTCTTGGTGGCGGCAGCAGCAGCCTTAGCGTCTCATGCCCGTCTCTGGGGTCCGCGCTGATCGCCGCGGCTCACGCCCGTCTCTGGAGCTCCTTTAAGTGGTGCTCTTAATCCCCTCTCCTCGCACACCAGGAAACAACGAGGGAAGAAAAAGTCTCTTGTCTCTTCATCAGGTCCAGACCTTTTCCCCGACTCCCTCCCGGCCAGCCGTGGCGCACTAGCCCCCTGCAGGCTGTGTTCATGCAGCCAACCCCAGTCCTCTCCTTACGCTCCGACTGAAGCCCGAGCCTCAGCTCCTAGCCCCGCCTGCCCCGGCGGGTGAGCAGACAAGCCTCTCGGGCTGGTCAGTGCCGGTCGGCACCAATCCTCTGTGTGGGAATCTCTCCGCTTTGCCCTCCACACCCCTGTTGCTGTGCTCTCCTCCGCGGCTCCGAAGCTTCCCCCCGCCACCACCCGCAGTCTCTGCCCGCGAAGGGCCTTCCTAGTGTGTGGAAACCTTTCCTCCTTCAAGGCTCCCTCCCACTGGTGCAGGTCCCGTCCCTATCCTTTTGTCTCTGTTTATTCTTTTTTCTTTTTCCCTACCCAGGTACGTGGGGGAGTTTCTTGCCTTTTGGGAGGTCTGAGGTCTTCTGCCAGTGTTCAGTGCGTTCTGTAGGGGGTGTTCCACATGTAGATGTATTTCTGACGTATTTGTGGGGAGGAAGGTGATCTCCGTGTCTTACTCTTCAGCCATATTGAAGCTCCTCCTCCTATGTTGTATTTTGACTTAATCTTTGTAAAAGATGTTAGATCTCTGTCTAGATCTGCTTTCTTCAATAACTTTTAGCAGCTTTGTAACAAACATGTAGAGAAAGTATGTAGAATGGGAAGAACAGAAGCAGGGAAACCATTCTGGAGTCTTTTGAAGTCATCAATGAACAAGAAAATGAAGACTTGAGTAGAGGGCAATGGTGGACTTTATAAGAGGTTGTTGTATTTCAGATATTTTGAAGTTCGAGTCAGTAAGCTTTCATGTGGAATAGATACGGGAACTGAGTAAAAAGAACAGAAGAAAGTCAAAGTTCTGTGTCTGGGCAACTGTGTGAATAGTGGGGCTGTTATTCAAAATGGAGAGCACTGGACAAATAATGTTTTCTTGTGGAGAGGTGATGTCATAGAAATCAAGATCTTTTTTTTTTTTTTTTTTTTTTGTGGTACGCGGGCCTCTCACTGTTTTGGACTCTCCCGTCATGGAGCACAGGCTCCGGACGCGCAGGCCTAGTGGCCATGGCTCACGGGCCAAGCCGCTCCACGGCATATGGGATCCTCCCAGACCAGGGCACGAACCCGTGTCCCCTGCATCGGCAGGCAGACCCTCAACCACTGTGCCACCAGGGAAGCCCTGAAGATCAGTTTTGACATGTCATTTTTCAGGTTTCTATTTAAGTATCCAATTAGAAATGTCAGTGGTGAAATTGGCCTATGAGAGACCTCAGGGGAAAATATCAGTTTGGTAATTGTCAGTATGTAGGTGGTGTTTGAGGCCTAGAGACTAGGATGAATGTACCAACAGAGTGACTGCAGAAATAAAGAAAAAGAAATCCTGGAAGCCTGGGTGCACCAGCATTTAGAGTTCAGCTGAAAGTGGTGAATCTACAACTAGAGACTGAAAGACAGTTGCCAGAGCCTTAAGGGGAAATAGGAAGGGGAGTGGGGAATATGTTTTCAAGAAGAAGTGAACAACTGTGTCAAATCCTTTTGAATTGAGAAAAATAAAAACTGAGGACTGACCATCAGATTTGGCAGCATAAATATTGCTGGTGGCTCTCATGGGAGAAGCATTAGAGAGATGGGGATGATGTTGGAATAGGTTCAGGGGATAATGGGAGGGGTAACAGTGCAAAGAGTTGGTTTCCCAGAGCTCTTTCAGGGAGTTCTGGGGGCAGGGGGAAACAGGGTCAGGTATAGGAAATATTAGAGTCATTCACAGTTTTGGAACAACTGGATTTGCTCTTACTATAGAAAATACATTGAGACAAATTACCTCACATACTAACGTATCATAAAGTCACACACACACACACACACACACACACACACAAATTCTACTGCCTTCCTCTTGGTGCCCCCGCCCACCCCCGAGCCCCTGCGTTATCCCATAAAGTCATATTTCATTTGACTCCAGAAACAAATGAATTACCAACAGGTGAATTTTATTAGATACTGTTATCACATGGCAGCATTCGGCACTTCCAATGGATTGTACAGACTATCATCTCTTTTGTGCTCCTCTTAACTTTATAAATCTGTTCATATATTGTCCCTTATTCTGAATGGCACTTTTTATTTATACACACTTGTCTCTTGCTATAAAAGTATGTGGAAAGATTAAGTGGGAATATTTCTGGGACCTAAGACCCTAATATTTGAATCCTCTCCTGGAATGGTTGTCTGCCTGCAACTTGGGACTTTCTCCAGAGGGATATATGTACAGAGGACAAAGCTATACAAAGGGATGTGTTATTACTAGTGACTGTTTTGGCTCCACAGACCCCAAAGCAGTTTTCAGTTGAGCTCAGGGTTAGAAAGTGGCCCTAAGACCTAAAACTAAAATAGATCAAGCATTATCTTTTATGCTTTCTTTCTAATTTCTCACCCATATCTCGGCCTCTGTATCTTTCAATTCTGATTAGGAAAAAAGAGAGTTTGAGAAGACCACATCGAGGGGAAAACAAACAGAAGGAAGCCAAGGGCAAAAGAGTTTTGTCTTGTGTAGGCTTTTTAAAACTACAAGGCCCTTAACAATATAGTCTAGTTAATAGTCCTTAGACTTTACCAAGCCCAAACGCAAACTCCTTTCCTTCTTGGAGATGGTGGGTGATGGCAGGGAAGGAGCTGTGTGCTTTCTGTTGCCAGTAGCACCATGAAACTGTGAAGTACTCAAGAGCAGAGACCAAATCCTCATTGCTTCCCCAAAAGAATGGCACTTTCTATTCTGCTGTCTATAATTTCAGCAGATTAATGATCATATACAGGCATACCTTGTTTATTTGCACGTCACTTTACTGAGCTTTGCAGATACTGCTTTTTTTACAGATTGATGGTTTGTGGCAACCCTGTGTTTAGCAAGTCTATCAGCACCATTTTCCCAACAGCATTTGTTCACTTTGAGTCTCACGTTTTGTTAATTCTCCCAATATTTCAAACTTTTCTGTTATTATTATATTTTTTATTGTTTGTGAACAGTGATCTTTGATGTTACTATTGTAATTATTTTGGCATTATATAACAATAAAGTATTCTTTAAGGTATGTACTTTTTTTAGACATAATGCTATTTCACACTTAGTAGACTATAGTATAGTATAAGTATAACTTTTATCTGCACTGAGAAACCAAAACATTCATGTGACTGTTTTATTGCAGTATTTGTTTTATTGCAGTCTGGAACTGAACCTGTAATGTCTCCAGTCTGCCTGTTCATATTTTTAATTGATTAAAATTTCAAAAAAGGTATTTACCAATTAATTATGATTATTTTCTTTACATGAAGATATCTTATATCTTATATCTTATATAATCTTTTTTGGAAATACAAGGGTAGCATTTCAGAAATATATATTGTTATCAAGATCTTATGTCAGCACTTTCAGTTGGTTCTGTACATGAATGTTTTATTAGCATTGGAAAATTGGTATTCCATTATTCTTATTAAAAGCTGCTTTCAATTAAAAAATGAGACAAAAGTCTAGAGATGGGGTAAAATAAATCTTGGATTTCTTAAGTCTTTGATAGATTTCATTGTTAGTAATATCTACTTTTTATAAGTAGTTAATAGATTATTTTGACACTATATTCAAAATTTTGGTCTTAGTATATCTTTTAAGTGTTATGAAAGGCACTCATTTTAAGCATGTTGAGATGTATTTATAAACAATAAATTCAAATGTATTTATATCAACAATAATAATAGCATAATTTAAATCTCAGTGTTACTCTTTTTCTAACGGTTCCAGCCTCTTTGCCAAATATCAAGAAACATATGTGTGCATGTGTTTATGACTTGACCACAGATGTTTGGCCTGCACTTTGGCAAATGTGGATATTTATAAATAAATATTTTCAATTTGTATTTTGATGTAAAATATTGTTCCTCAGCTAGGATGTTGGAAATATGTATATAAGCCAAATATTGGAGATATATATATATATATATTTTTTAAATATAATATATATTTAAAATACACATATACCTGCACACATTATTTAGCTTACTAGTTTGCAAATTATTAAAAGATGTTTGTATCTATATTGATAAAATGGCCTTTAATTTTTATTGTTATGGTGTCTTTGATTAGTTCTGATCTTGAGTTATGTACAGCATGAGTTAGGGAATATTCCGTTTCTTCCTATTGATTGGAAGAGTTTATATAATATTGGAACAATCTGTTCTGTGAAAGTTTTTTAGAAGTAGATTGAAAGCCATATGTGCCTGCTGTTTTCTTTTTGGGAACATTTTTAACCAGTGCTTTATTTGCCTAGGCTCCTAATAATAGCTTTTATATCTTTGTGTATCTGAAGTAATGACCTGTCTTTCAATCCTCTTATTAGTTATACATACCTCTTTATTTTTCTCTTTTTAAATGGCAAGAAAGAAGAAGTATTATTTAGTAAATGACAGTGAAATTCACATTGCATCAAAGATATGTTGCCTCAAAAGAGGGGCAAATGGGGTCAGGCTGGGTGTATGCATTATTTCCCTTGGTACCAGGTCCCATTTCCAGTAATTTAAATGAGATTATCCACAAAATTGCCAGGTGCATAAATACACACTAAGTGTATATTATCAGGCACAAAACCAGCACAGTTCTGTCACTTATACAGGCAAAGTTTGGCATCCAGGTCTGGTGCATTGGTACCATGCAAACCTTTAATGTTTTTCTAATTTTAATTGTTTTTTTCTACTCTGACTGGAGGATTATTTAGAAGTGTGTTGTTTATTTTCCATACTTCGGTGACTTCTAGCTGTCTTTCTGTTACTGATCTGCTTTATTTCCACTTTGACCTTAGAACATATTCTTTATGATTTCAAAATTTATTGAATCTTGTGTTATGTTGTATGTATTGGTTATATATTGCTTTGTAGTGAATTACCTCAAAACTTGTTAGTTAAAACAGCACTTATTATTTCACAGCTTGTGTGGGTCAGGAATCTGGGCATGGTTTTACTGGGTTCTCTGGTTCTGAGTTTCTTCCAAGGCTGCAGTAATTTTAAAGCCCAAATGTGAGATATTGGGCAAATATTCTAAAATTTCTGAATATTAATTTTATCATCTTTATTAATCAAATATTATCACATATATGTTTTATTAATCAACTTGGACACTTGCTACATGATCATCAGTATGTTGTGTGATTAAATAATATACCACAGTTACCCTTCATTGAGTGCAGATTATAACATGCTTAATAAATAAGCTTACTGTGAAATGAAAATGAATAACATAATAGAGGTAAATACATATTAGTTTAAATCTTCTGACTCATTTGTAGATGGATCTTTAATGCTGAGAGATTTTTAAAGTTTCTTGCATTAAGAAAATCTGAATGCTTTTATTCTCAGCATTGACTTGGTTTCCTGTCTATGCTTTCTGTCATCTGCAGTAATCCACGGAGGTTGATTATGATTATATGGAAAAACAATTTTTCCCTAAATGGCCAGTGTGTTTATTTATATTTCACCATTTGTTTTTACTAAATTTACTAAATTTTTTTTAGAAATTTTTTTTAGTAAATTTTTTTAGTAAATTGTTTTTACTAAATTGTTTTTACTAAATTGTTTTTACTAAATTTACTAAATTTTACTAAATTTTATTATGATACATGACATGATATAAAGCATAACATTTGTTATATGAAAACTTGGGCTAGAGTTGCATCTCTACAATTTATGAAGTATATGAATATATTTTTTAAAAATGTCTTTTGAGCAACTATATATATCAGTGGAAAAATAGTGATGATGATGATGATGACGATGATGTTCAAGAAAAGCAACCATACTTGCTTGCAGAGAGTTACTGTGAGAATCACTTGAATTCATATACTTGAGAAGTGCTTTGCAGTGCATACATTATTGTTAGTAAATGAAGGGTAATTTATGGCACCAGTATATCTATAATATTGTAATGTTTTAGACATACTTATATAATCAGTGACTTCAAATGTCACTTACGTTTTGTTTAGTTCTTCCATTATTGGAGATTTACACAATTATGAAGCATCACTATATAGACATATCTCTGATGACCACCAAACTTACTGAAGCAGCCAAGTTAACCTAATATTTAGGCCAAGACCCCTTTACCTGTTTTCTTCCTCTCTTTCTGTCTTCTTTCTCTTCCTCCCTTTCTGTCCATGTCATTTCCATTACCAGTAGTCTTCTTGTTAAAATTGTCATATTTTATTACTTTTACTACAGTTTATCAGAATGATTTTAGCTTTGGTATCACTGGAAAGGAGCAAAGCAGCATTTACATAATGAACATTTTATTTGTCACCAGCCTACTTAAAGTCCTTTTGCTGAGGCTGTTCTTTCTGCTGTGAAATGTTTCTCCCTTTTCTTCTTTAATCAATTCCTATATAGCTTTTACAGATCAATTTATGTCTTACCCTCTCTTAAAAATTCATTCTATTAATAATTAATAATGATAACATTAAAATATAATTATTATAATTATATAATATATATGATGTGTATATTATACATAGAATATGATTATTATAGAATATGTAATCATTAGAATAAGGTAATCATTCTAAGTCACCATAATGTCTCTGTCTTCTGAAATCTGTAACATTTATTTAGATACTTCTTTGTGATATTTGCTTGTATTGCTATGTAAACTTGGAATCAGTTTTTCATGTTTTTTATCTCAAAGTAAGCTAAAACTGAAAAATAGTCACAGGTCTTTGTGTGTATATGTGTGTGTGTATCCAATTACATGTAAATTTATAGCACTACTTACCTGAATAGAATTTATTGAAAGATAGAAGACTGAAAATTTTTTTTTTTGTCTACTGAGTCATTTGGACACAATATGGAGCTTTAGATATATTAAGTTTTCAGTCCCTGTGTGGAAAAATAACTTCAGAAAAGACAAAGTGGAGAAGACATTGTATTAGTTTTTCACATAGTGGTGGCCATTCAATTGAGATAATTCATTTATGTTTAGACAGTAAAAATAAGCAGAGAATACTGTCATTTTCCAGTAATACATACTGCTTAGTTTTACATATGTCTCCAGAAGAATGAGAAAGTTGTGAATGTTTGTCAGCAGGTATCACTATAGGTTTTGAATTGTGTAGAGTAATTTATCTTGCTGTCATTTGATGCTTTAGTTCTATGAATCTGTAAAACAAATGTGTGAAAAAATAATGTGTAAAACAGACCAGGCTTGGAGTGCATTTTTCATGACCAAATACTGGATGTTTCCTTGTTAACCAGGGGAAAATATAAAACAAGCTCTAGATATTTCAGGAACAAAAATTCAGTAAGAGGAGCCATTGGTTTTGGAGCAGTCATTTCATGTCACATATTAATACTTAATATTTAGACACGGCAGGTTACTTGTTAATTGGTGTCACAAGCAGATAATCATATTTTACTGCTTTTTCATCTGTAGTATCATTTCCTCTACTACTGTCTTAGTTCTAGCTCTTAAGCATCTTTCACAAGCTCTCCTGAAATAGTCTTATAACTGGTTTCCCCCCTCTGGTTGAGCACTCCTACAGTCCACATCCCACATTGCTCCAGAATCAGCTTAGAAACTGAAATCTTATCATTTTACTCCTCTGATAAGCACTTCCAATAGTGTCCTGAACCTAGAGAATACATTTGAAACTCATTTTAATGACACTCAAAATATCTTGGGCTTCCCTGGTGGCGCAGTGGTTGAGAGTCCGCCTGCCGATGCAGGGGACACGGGTTCGTGCCCCAGTCCGGGAAGATCCCACATGCCGCGGAGTGGCTGGACCCGTGAGCCATGGCCGCTGAGCCTGCGTGTCCAGAGCCTGTGCTCCGCAACGGGAGAGGCCACAACAGTGAGAGGCCCGTGAACCGCAAAAAAAAAAAAAAAAAAAAAAAAAAATCTTTACGGTATAACCTCTCCCCTCCTCTCCAGGCATCATTCTCCATGTTTTTTCTCCTTCACTGTAAGTTCAACCCATGCTAAACCACCTAAGTATGCAATACTGTTTTATATTCCTGTGTCTTTGCTAAGCTTCTTTCCCCTCCGCCACTAGATGAATACATATTTATAGTTTAATATTTAGTTCAAGAACCATATCTGACAAGACTTTTTTTAATCTCTCAGGGTTCCCAGGTGGAAGTGACTGCTTACCACTGTGTGGCCCCCTTGTACTAGGTCCACATTTTTATTCACATAATAGTGAAATGTATTTATCTATGACTTGTCTGTTAGCCTACTCTGCACAAGTGGCCCTTTCAGAACAGGAACTATATGTTATCTATTTTGAGTGCTTAGCTTTTAACAACCATCGTTCAGTTGATATTCCTCATGTTATAAACCAGAAAGAAAGACAAACTCAACCTAAAATAATTTAAGTAGCAGAACTGTAGCTCTCAGCAGGAGTGAAATTCAGATCTAGGTGTACTTTGATCCAAAACTCACAGTCTTTGGAAATGCTGACATTTCAGTGTTTAGAACCTCAAAATACTAATAATTTTGAAAAAGAAAAAAATAATTAGGCACAGAAAATAAAGCACGGATTTTTATTTACCTTTTTCCATATTTCTCCCTCATTATTACAGTGCTTAGGAAGGGTATCTCTTTACACTGTTCCAGTCACAAAAACCTGTTCTCCAAGGACTCAGCTCTCTTAAGGCTGTTAATGCAAAATGCCAGGAAAAATGAAGTTCCTGCAGCCAGGCCAACCTGGTAAATGGAAAGATTTTGAAGAGAGCAGTGGCTGAAAATATAATACATATACTCTACAAGAATGACTTTTGTCTCCTGTTTTGCTGTCAAACTCCCAAGACCTGGACTGTAAGGCAGCATTCGCCTGCCTTCTTGCTTTGAACAGTTTAAGGCTGAGGAACGATGAAAACCCACTCCTATCTCTTATCTCCTACTTATGCTTTATACTTTGATCGATTGTTTCCAAGACAGCTTCATCAATTACTCCAGTGACCTTTTGCAATATGGCTTTGTCTCTCCTTCCAACAAGAGGAGGAGCCTATTTCTCCTTAAACCTGGCCTTGTGATTGAGTTTGGTCAACACAGTGCAGCAGAAGTGACAGCCAATCTGGGGACTAGGTTTTAAGAGATCTTATAGATTCCAGTTTGGGTCTGCCATGTGAGAAGGCTGATCCAGTCTACTGAAGGAGGAGAGACCCCCATGGGAGAGAAACAAGGTAGCTTGATGGCCAGTACCAGCTGCTAGACTTGGATTCAAAGCCATGGAGGATTGCTAGCCCAGGAGACCCTTTAGCTGAGTGTAGCACATAAGTGAGCCCAGATTAAACAAACAAAAAAATCCCAGCCAAATATAAAATCATGATAAAGAATAAATTGGTATGGAACTTCCCTGGTAGTCCAGCGGTTAAGACTTTGCCTTCCAATGCAGGGGGTGTGGGTTTGATCCCTGGTTGGGGAGCTAGGATCCTCATGCCTTGTGGCCAAAAAACCAAAACATAAAACAGAAGCAATATTGTAACAAATTCAATAAAGACTTAAGAAAAGAATAAATTGGTAGCTTAAGCTACCGAGTTTGGGATTGGTTGTTACCCAGAAAAAGATAGCTGAAACAGCTACTTCAGTTTCAGTGCCTAAGATAAATCAACGATTCTATACATAATAGATCAACGGGGGAAGACTGTGAGACATACTCTCCTAATGATGATTTTAAAACATTAACTTGCTTTCTCTCCTTGCCTTCCCATTTAGTCTTTAGGCAACCAAGCCCTTTCTCTTTCCTTCCTCTACTGTTAGAGCAGAAAAAACTATTTTGTATTTCAATGTGAAGATACTTCCTAGCCTTGGGATGAAATGTGTATTAAAAAGGGCCGTGGATGGAGCGTAGGGATGGGTGTGACTTCTCTGAGCCTGACAACCAGGATATAGAATAGAACTTTTCTTGCCTGCGCATAGACTTCACAACTTCCTTCCCCCTTAGTTTTCAACTCAAGAGACTTTGATGCTAGAACTCTAATACCTGATAACCAAATCATTTATAAACCAGACGCCATTGCCCTTCACTTGATTCCTCTTTGTTTCCTTCTCTGTGCATCCCCTCTCCTGAATATGAAGGTCATGTTTTGCTGGCTGGCCACAGTACTGAGCCACGCAGTGTAGGTCCTTTAGTCCTCACATCGACCACGGCTAACGCTTGGTAGACAACAGCAGTCAAACCACTCAAGCGGGGAAGGTGTAAAAGTAGGGTAGGGGAATGACATTTGTTACCTTTTCACATACATTGTTACAACTATATTTATTAAAGCTTTACAATGGAAAACACCGAGGCCAAGAAGTACTTTCTTAGACGTTGCCAGCTAGTACTTCTTAAATGTGAGGATCAAAACAAGTGTTTTGTTCTAAAACATTGTTGGAACTTCGGGCAGCGTTTGGAGGATGGAAGGAACGAAAAGTGCCCATGGAACTGACAGGGTATCTCGAGACTGAAAAATGAGGCAAGCAGCTCCATCTAATCAATGGATCGTTTGTTATAGGGTGACTCACTCACAGGGCGGGATTGGGCAGAACAACGACCTGGAAGCATTCACAGCTGCACTGCACACTGACAAGGGCCATTGAGACAATTTTATGGTTAACTTCGGCTATGGGGGTACATGCTTGGTACATGGGTGCCAGGCATACGTCAGCAAATATTTTCATCATTGTTTGGGGACTAATAGAGCATGGAGATCACCTGGTTCTAACGATTATTAAACAATATCTGTTAACTCAAAAGCCCTTGATGACAAAGAAGTGATTTACCACACAGTAAAGTCCTGTGTAGGGTCAGCAGAAGGACAGGAGGAACTGTATGGGCCCAAGATGGTGTCTGTTACACTATCAGCCATACAAGCATCATAACAACTCAGCCTGAGTTAACGTGTGGCAAAGGAATCCCAGATATTGAGCAGTTCTATCAGGACTTGCAACTATATTCCGTAAGTATTTATGTTAGAGTGTATGTAGTTACAGTGGAAGCTATTGCATGTCCCTGATCCCCCTTCAGAACCAAAACACTCATGTCTACGTCTACCAACAGTGTTGGCTGTAGATGTCTTACAGCTTGTAGATAGCTTATATCTCTGTGGCATTGCCTTTGGCCATAAGAAGCTACTTTACCCTAGATCACACTCCTTCCCTGAGGGCAGCCTATAACTAGTGAATGATCAGTGTTGAAGAACAAAGGCCCAGTGCCCCTTCCTCTATTCAGCACAACTCTCAAGGGTCATCCTGACTCTAGAGTTCCCACCATACTGGATTTCAACTTTTCCATCTGCCCAAACAGATGGGTGCTTTCCATCCGTTTTGGGAAGTTCTCAGCCATTCCTTTTTTTTTGAGTATCTTTCTCTTCTGTTTTGTCAATTTTTCCCCCTTTGAAAATCCATTATATCAGATTGTACTATGGTCATCATGTATATGACTGTTTTTCTTTTATTTTCTTTTACTTTTTTTTTCACCAAAATAATTATTGGCACACAGTATTTACCAAGACATCCATACTTTTACTTTCCAAAAGAATATTCACCAAAATAATTATTGGCACACAGTATTTACCAAGACATACATACGTTTAGTTTCCAAAAGATTATTCACCAAAAATTATGTGTTCTCCATAGCCAATTCCCTAGAGCCAATTCCCAATTATTACAGCAAATTAAACAAAAATTATTGATTGTAATTTTCAACTGTAAATCCGTGTTCCTTGAAGTATTACCAATGAAAAGTCTTTGAGATTTGGATCCAGAGAGGATTTCCCTTGATCATGTCAGGTGCCTAAGAGAAATTGTAACTTGAGATCACTTTAAAATATAAAGCATTGGCTTTGAGTGCTATGGGCCACTTGGACAGGCTGATTTCTGCTCCCATTCAAAACTAAAATGAGTATGTCAAGAGGTCTCAGAAGAGACATATTTTCCTTTTCTGTTCCTCCTAGAGCCAGAGATGGACACTAAATTTCTCCCATCATATATCTGTGGGAATAGAGAGTGATTCTAATTGCCCCATTGAATGATCTGGGGGTCTGATTCATGATTGGGGGGCGGGGTCTTGGCTTTGTGTGCTGGTCACCAACCCCAGCTCAGCCTCAGGTTTTGTCTCCTGTTGCTCAGAGAGAACCAGAGATGCAAGTCTTATAAATATATTTCACATGTCTGTTCATTGTGTCTTTCCTCTATGCTAGATTATGAGCCCCTTGAGAACAAGGGACAAGTCTTATTCACTTTATGTTTTAAGGGTTCAGTGTCAGCATACATTTAATATATGTTTACTGAATTGGAATAAATTATATTTTGATACAGCTTGACTTCTCAGGGGAGAACTTTTAACTTTCACCAGGGCAGATTTTGTTATTCCCTTTTGACGCCAGTAATATTGTAGGCGTTTGTCCATTGTAACATTTTAGATATGTCATTATAATTTTTTTTAAATGTGTACTTCCTCCACTGGATTGTGATATTTCTGAGGGAAGGAAATGTGTCATTTTTATATCTCCCTTAACACAATGTTTGACACACTATGAGGTTTCAAAATTATCCATTAAATGTACATATTTAAACAAGGAGACAGAAAGAAAAAGGAGCTAAGGAAAAGTGATTCAAGAGAGTGGTAGAGTAATAGTCTCCACACCTACCCCACATGTACTTCATCATGAAATATTTTTATGTTACTCTGACTCACATAAAGGCTGACCTTTAAGAGGTTTAGGTCTCTGAATACTCCAATTCCATGCCTTAGCCTGGTCAACAAAATAAATATTAGACTTACTGTCACTCAAAAATCTACTAATTGTAAGCCAGCCAAAGGGCCTATACTCCGATTATTTAGTAGTTAAAAATTTCTGAATACAATTCCTCCATCTCAAAATGAGCAACAGTGAATGTTACATGTTTAAAGGACCAAGTCATGAGATTGAACAGGACTGGAGTTCCTGAAACACTAGTTGGAGGAAAGAAATCTCCTCATCAGAAACACGCACAGTATGGCTGGAAAAGCTTACTTCAGTTGGGTGGGAACAATTTTGTAATTGGAGTTTGTTACAGCAGCTTGTTTGTTAGTACCTTACCTAATATAACTGATGATTAACTTTTAATAACTAATAACTACAGATTCTCCTATTTAGGTAAATTGTTCATGCAAGCTCACATGGCAATAATAAAAGTAAAATACGGGTTTCCCTGGTGGCGCAGTGGTTGAGAGTCCGCCTGCCGATGCAGGGGACACGGGTTCGTGCCCTAGTCCGGGAAGATTCCACATGCCGCGGAGCAGCTGGGCCCGTGAGCCGTGGCCGCTGAGCCTGCGCGTCCGGAGCCTGTGCTCCGCAACGGGAGAGGCCACAACAGTGAGAGGCCCGCGTACCGCAAAAAAAAAAAAAAAAAAAAAAAAGATAATTAAAAAGTAAAATACATTTTAATGGATAAGATAGAAATTGTAAAAATAACAATAAACACATATTCAAGTAAATTTTATATCACTTTCTAACATCTAAAATTTACCTTTTGAAATACTAATTTTATTGAGGTAATTACATCTGGAAGGGTATTTTGTCTAAACGTCTATAAAATAAGACAAGATTAATATTTAATCAAAATAAATCCATGTCCTCTGACTCCTAAATAGGACCCAAGAAAAATGTTAGCCTTGAGGCTAATGCTTTCATTTATGATTGATGCTCTTTCTGAGAAAAATAAAATACCTCTTGGCAGGCTTGTATACTTTCTTGTTTCTTTAAGATTAATTTATATACAATGCATGTCAGTTTGAAAGACTGATTCTTTGCAAAGGTAATTAACAGAGGAAATTTTTAAGCAAGAACTATACTGTAATTGCTTTTGTGTTCTTGCTTATTTTTTAGTCTGGAGATGAAAAACTCAAATGTTAGATAATGAATGTGTGTTACTAGCATCTAATTCTCAGGTGAATTTAGCTAAAGAGATTGATGTTAATGACGTCCTCTGAAGATTAATTGTTTCAGGATAGATGAATGAGTATTTTTAAAATCTCTTCCTCACTTTCCTGTTGCCATTTATGGTTGTAATAAGTTCACATTTTGTTACATGCTTGAAGATGCCATTTATTAATCAAAGCCTCAACAAAAACAGGGCTGAGATAAGTTTACTTGCTTGAAACAAATGTGGTTATTTTTTTTCCTATGCTAGCCAGGTCCACATCTGCACTTAAACTAGTATCCAACATTTTGGCAAGTGTTCTATTACTAAAGTACAAGCCACAGTATGTCACTCTTGTTTTTGAAGTCAGTGATCTAGTTGAATGTCACCTAAGGGGATACCAGAGGCATAGTGCTGCCTTTCACCAGAGAAACATTGCATTTTGCAAATGGTTTCTCAAGCCAGCATTCACTTTTATTTCCTGTATAAAATTATTATTTATGCTTTTCTTTTTTAATATTTAATAACTACAGTAGTTACAGGTAATAGTACTTTGTAAATATTAACAGATCCTATTTAGATAATAGAATTGTATTTTCCATTAAGCAGAACTGCATGAGAAATTGACATCATCCCTGTCAACTGACCACATATTAAATCAATGTCAAGAGATGAAAAACTGATTACTAACCATTTCTTGTGGTCAAGTCATTCATTTTATTTATTAATATGTAATTATCAATAAATGCATATTTACTAGTTTGGGTTAGTATGAAAGATAATCACATGTATTTATATTTAGTATATTTTAATATTATACATATACACATAATATATTGGTGAGCAATCAAGATTGTTAGAATGATTCAATTGTTATTAAAACTTTATCCATGATTTGGATTTTAAAATAGACTTTGAAAAAAATTGTTATTTGTTTAGCATGATGTCTAATAGAAAATGGTTGAATAGAAGGCGGCTTGCTAGTTAAATAGATTATTTTCAACATTGGTGGCACTAAGCATTTCTTCTGTAAGTTAAATCTATAAAGACTTTTCTAAAAAGTCAAATTAAAGTGAAATTATATAATAACAAAAGTGAACTTACATTTATATGATACATATTTAAGATTACATGACATAAAGCTGTTTCTGAAATTATAACATTATTTTATGGAAGGTTCAGGTGTGACTGATAAGGACAAGTGCCATCTCAAAGGATTCTTTTTAAATCTATGTAGGAAGATAGAAAATTAGTTTGACTATCAACATTATCGATATTGGTTCTCCAAAAATATTAGTACGTTCATCAATTAATTTGTAATTTATTAGAAAACATGTTCATAGTGGCAACTATGTTCTAGACATCTAACTACATATCCTATAACCATATTATGCTCTAATAAATCTTCTATATATTAATTATTTCATGTAGTCCATAAAAATGACTGAGTACTTATGATGTTAAATTCAAACGTGGAACACAAGTATTGTCCTCTGGGGATATTCATTCACTTTTCGTTTGAACTAATTAAACACCTACAGTATAACAGGACCCTGCTTATTTGCTCATATTACCAATATAAGGATGATTATGATGATAATGATAATGATTATGAAAAAATAACATTTACTAAGTGTAGATTCTAACTGAAGTAATATTAATCTCGTTCTAATAGAACAATCCAATGAGGTGTTTACTTTTTCTTTTTTTTTTGTAGTCAGACTCAGACAATTTATTTTACTGAATTTTAGATTCAAGTTCAAGTAAGCATTCTAGCAGGTAACAAGATTCAAACATCAGAGAAACATCTCTTCAAATCACAAGAAACCAAGCTCACACAGAGTCTATGGGCCATCAGATGAACTTTCATTTTATTCTCAACACCCATAAGTGTGGAGTGTGGCAACGTGAGGTTGCCAAATATAGAAAGTAATACGACACCACAACAATCCCCCGAAGATAATTATTCTTTGAATGGAAAGCATCATTTAAATAAAAAACATTTAAAGATGCTCCCTTAGTTTGTATAATTCCTAACCGTAAAATATAATCTTAGTAACAGAACAAAGAATTCTCCAAAAATATGGAATGCTTCACAATTATTATTCCTATTTTATACATGAGGAAGTTGAGATTTAGAGAATTTTAAGTACTTTTCCTGATATCACCTAGGTACAAATTGGCTGATAGGGATTCAGCTCATGACAGTCCGATGAGGGGGCATCTTAAATACTGAGCAAAAAAGGAATCCACAATGTCACAATCTAGTGGTGGGACCAGCTACATACACATAAATTATCATACTTATGATCACATTTCAGAAACAGTGGTGGAGGCCAGAAAACTGGGACAGTGGGGAAAGTTTCATAATGCAGAGGGAATATTTCCAAAAAAACAAGAATTAGCAAAACTTAAAAATCAAATGATCCAGAGTGAAAAGAGTCTTAGATAAATATTTCTAGTATATGAGGACAGATAAGTGGTCTCTTCAAGTGTGGCAATGAGGGCACTATTAGTAATAATACAGAAATCTGTTTTAGTAGAGGAAGGGAAAAATACCAGGTATGTATGAAATTAATGATTGATTGAAAGATGAGAAAGTAATGCTCTTAGGCATGTAGAGTTATTTCAAAACCATTGTGTAGAATGAGAAAAATATGACATGCACTTAAGAGGGATGTGAATTGATGTTCTAGTATGATATTATTTTAATATGTTCGTAAGAAGCTTTTCAAGCCCCAAATCTGGGGTTAGTCCTTGATTATTCCTCCTTCTTTACTCTGTGAACTTAATTTTATAGAGTATTTCAAGCCTATCACCTTTCACTTAATATAGCAATAACCTTCTCATCCCCCACTCCCTGTTTGTACAGCTTTATTTCTACACTGGAGCTAAAGTGACTTTATAAAGAAAAAAAAAGTGAGATCATGTTTCTCCATTGCTGAAAGCCATTATAAACCTTCTCACTGTAGAAATCCTTGCCAAACTCCTGACCGGGTCAGTCCTACATTACTCCTTCAATTTAATTTTGTACCATATGCCATTGACTTTCAGCTTTTTAAGATTCTAAAATATCCCAAGCTGTTCACTAACTTCAGGTCTTTGCACATGATCTTTCCTCTACCTGTAATCTTGTGCCCCATGCTGTTCTCATGGCTGGTTTCTCATCCGTCAAGTCAGCATAAATATTACTTTCTTCGTGGCACCTTCCCTGACACTCAAATTAGGTCTCTCTTGTTATTCTGCATCTTAGCAGTCGACTCTGTTTGCTTCTTTCATAGCCTTTCACATTTTATGACGTTTACTTGTGCATTGTCTTAATTTCCAGTTTTATGATGGCAGACATCCAGCTTCATTTGATGACACATCCAGCACCAAGCAGTCTTTCTGTCACATGGTTGGTGCTCAATTTATACTTCTTTAACAAATGTATAAATGATCGAGTGAATAAATGAGCCAATGGCTTGAAGATATTAAATAAAAGAAAAGAAATATTGCTGTAAATTAACTTCAGCAGTCTCAGGAGTTGTATGTATCGAGGGCTGTAGTTTATCTGTCTGGAAAGTGCATTGTTGGTACATTCGAAATTATGTTTCCTGTTCAGGTTGCCTGAGACAGGAGTGGCATGAGGCCTTTCTTTGTCACCAGCAATTTAGATCTAGACTGATAGCCAAGCTTTAGAGGATAACTTGGTATAGTAATATTAGAAGATTTTAAAAGCCACTGGAAACCTGTTCATTTTGTAATCCATAAAAAAAGTAGTCCTTTTAAAAAAGACTTTTCTTTGCATATTTCTAGCCATATAAATAGTTGACTTAGGAACATTAGAAATGTATGCTTATCTAGTCCAAAGAATACAGCAATGGTGTGCTCTCGTATAGCTAGGATCATTTTTTTTTCAAAGTTTCCCTAAATCAGGTAAATTTTTGATTTCTTAACATTAAAATTTTCATAAATTAGGAAGCTTTTTGCATGAATCACCTAAATAATCTCCTTTGCTGTAATTTAAACCAGTTTTCTCTTACAACAAAAGATAAAAACAATCCCGCTAAAAAAATAAACGGGTAGATTTTCAGAAAAAAATATACCTTAAAACATTCACAAAGTATTAAGGATTAAAAAAGTGAAACCTCTAGTTTCCCAGTCTCTATTCCAAAAGGCAGCCAAACTATTTTTACCCTTTCAGAGGTAAAAGCATTTAAAAGGATGCTTACTTTGTTGATCATGTTTTAATGACCTGTGAGTGGAGGTTTCAGGAATGTAGAAAATATGGGGTCTGAAATATTGTCATGTGGTCCATTTATTTGATATATACATAAAGGATACTTAAAGTTTATTTCCTGTTGACATGAAAATAGAAACAGAAAAAGTTCTTTTCGTGTTTGTAAGCACATTCACCAATATATACGCATCATCCAACATTTAGACAAATTACTTCTCTCACACAAAAATGTTTTAGAGGAAAAGAAGGAAGCAAACAAAAAAATGGCAATTTTACTAGTGACAATCTCTGTAAACCTATTATATACACATAAATGTGGGTAATATTTGTGTGAATATAAACAAGAATTCGATGGGAAACATACAAACACGCAGTTGAGTTTTATAATTAAGTGAATGATTATTTTTTAGATGACAAATTAATAAACAACCAGCATTATGTTTTGTGGGATTGTCACTTGTATTAAGAGGTCACCCAGTGAAAGCTGGGATAATGAGACATATAAACATAGAAGCAGCAGACATGCAATTAGTGCCAGCATGAAAAGTCAGAGTTTGACATTACAGAGTTTGGATAATAAATTTATTTTTCCTCATAAAGCCTACATGCACAGTGAAGTCAAAAAGCCTTTAAAAATGGCTGTAATTTTGTCTAGTTAAGGAAAAATAATGATTAAATTCACCGAAGGGTGTGTTATACTATTCCCAGTCATTGTTATATTTATTTTGATCATTACAATCTTGAAATTGTTTCGTCACACAAACATTAAAGTAGAGTCAAAAGTGTGTATAATGCTGATGAAATTATTCTAAAAGTCAAATATACACATTGAGTATCTTCCTGGATTAATTTATTTTCTCTTCTTTTAAATACTACTAATAATGATTTTGATCAAAGAAATGCTCAGAATATATTCAAGTAAAAAATGTTTTTTATGAAGACAAGCAATTACAAATACTCTATATTTCTGAAAAATATAAAAGATTCTTATTTTTGACACACTAATATGCTTCTAGAAACTAAATCAGGAGTTTCCAATTTTTTTGGCATTTTAACATCTTCCATGGCAATATGTAATCTACCAATACTCTAAAGATATTAAAAATAATTTGATTATTCTTAGATATAAATATTTTATTTAGAATACAAAATATTTTCATTGTTGGTTACTATTTTATTAAATTATATATAATTCATTCAATTGAATGAAATGCATGAATTGTTAGTCATATAAAACCAAACTTGGACTTTTTTTCATTTAATAACAATGGTGTGTGATAATTAAATGTTTAAGAAAATTATAATTTGTTTCTGAATTAATTTTTAATTGACATTTTGTGTCATGCTTGACTTCGGGACCAAAGGGATATTGAAAGATAGGAGAAAATTTTATTATGCTTGTTTGAGGAGGTCATTGAGAAGACGTGACACAGGTTGACCCTTAAGCTGGATGGGGCAATCTGAGGCTCATCACCCATCTCCTGTCCTGGGAATGTACATTCTTCCCACCATTCCTACACTAGGAGCTGTTCCAAGGACACATTCTTGAGAGAGCAAGGTGGTGTTGAGACAATCTGGATGGTTGATGTGACTGAACCCAGTTAAAGCCTCTATATAAAATTTTAAGATTGTCGTGGGCAGTTGCAAAGATCTACTCATCCAGTAGACACACATATAAGTTCCCCTGTTTATTAAACCTGTCACCTACCAATCTAGGGTGACCTCTTTCTTTTGTCTCTCCTTGCCTTCCGTGTAAGGGGCCCAGTTTCAGAATTTACCTCAGGAACTCCTGCAGTTGTGAACCAATGATGTTTTAAAACATAAGACAAAGACTGATTTCATTCTCTAATATTCATAATTGCATTTGCATTTTAAAAAATCAAATGTTTTATGTTAATATTTTGTATTCTAAGTAAGATAAGTTCCAGTTTATTTTAATATTTAAAAAGCCAAATTGGTTTTAATCATCACTATATTTACTCTTTTAAGCACTTATTATAGTATTGAAAAACCTTGAAGTTTTGGGTTTTTTAAAAATCAAATGTCAGTAGATGAAAGTATCTCAAGATTATTTGGAGGAAAAGTTGCAGAATTATTATCATTTTACTTTCCTCAATGTATTATGTTACGATAATAGAGTTTCCTATGTTTCCTTTTTTTTTTTTTTTTTGCGTTACACGGGCCTCCCACCCCTGCGGCCTCACCCATTGCAGAGCACAGGCTCCGGACGCGCAGGCCCAGCAGCCACGGCCCACGGGCCCAGCCGCTCCGTGGCACGCGGGATCCCCCCGCCCGGACCGGGGTACAAACCCACGTCCCCTGCATCGGCAGGCGGACTCCCAACCACTGCGCCACCAGGGAAGCCCTGTTTCCTATTTTTTTATCGATTATAATAATGACTAAGAATTTTGAGAATAAAAAAAATTTTTAAGACTTTTTTAAAATCTTCATTTAAGTTTATCTTACAATCAGAAATATAACAATCATAAGCATACATCTTAATACATTTTTAAAAGTCAAGCATACTCAGGTAGCCAACATTTGGAGCAAGAAACAGAATATATTAGGAATAAACAAACCTCTCTCATACTCCCTTCCGTTTATAGTCTATCCAATGTTAAACCAACTTTGCTTTCCTAGTGTAACTGCAGTTTAGTTATGGTGGGGGTTTTGTTGTTGTTTGTTTTTGTATATGCTGCTGGATGCACTTTCCTTAATTCCTGCGTAAAATGATTGAATCTTGTGTTCCTGAGTGAGATTGGCTTTGATATTTCCTTTTCTCATACTTTTTGTTCAATTCCAGGGCTAAGATTTTTCTAGTCTCATAAACTGAGTTAGGAACAGATTCCATTCTGCGGTCCTCTGAAAGTGTTTAAGATTAGAATTGTATGTTTTCAAAGTTTATTCTAATTTGCTAGTGAAACATCTGGCATAGGTGTTTTCATTTATTTCCCCATCGTATTGTGGATAATTTAAAACATAACAAAATCTACCAGTCTTTGAGACCGAGCAGGACCCTATGGTCCCTTCCCCCATATCCTCTGCCTGCCTTTTGTCTGTAAAAAATCTTTAGTCCAAGAATAAATTTAATCAGAGAAGTGAGAAAATGCGGAAATAAAGAAAAACAGTCAAGTAAGAGAAAATAATAACAGTTTAGCCATTAAACAAAATCAAGGACCTTTAGTTCCTCCTCAAACGCTATAGGTAATATTCTGAGCCATGTCCTTTGAGCTGTTTTGCAGAGACTGAAACCCCCGCCAGGTGGAAGAGGTTAACTGTCTGCTGCTCACAAGCACGGAGACCCCAGACCGGTTGGAACCTAAAGTTTGATGATCTTGACTCCTGATTACCTCACCACCAGCCTCTCAGAAGAATGTCCATGAGCGGATCACATACCCCCAAGCCCCCCTCCCTCACCCTGTCTTTAAAAACTTTTCCCTGAAAGCCTTCGGGGAATTTGGGTCTTTTAAGCACTAGCTGTCCTGGCCTCCTTGCTTGATGCCCTTCAGTGAACGCTGCACTTTCCTTCACCAGAGCCCAGTGTCAGTAGATTGGCTTTACAGCGCCTGGGCAAGCAGACCCAAGTTTGGTTCGGTAACATCTTCAGGTGAGAGCAGTTGACGTGCCACGATTTGGAATCATTAGCCTGGATCAGAATCACCTGAAGGGCTTGTTAAGTCCCAGCGTAATGGGCCTCACATGCAGAGCCTTTCAAAATAAATAGGTTGGGGGCGGAGCATTTGCGCTTCTAACAAGTTCCGGGAGGGAGGACGGTGCTGCCGGTGCCAGGACCACGCTTAGAGGAGAGCAGAGCAAGAGAGGTTAGTGCTTATAAAGATTTCTATATTATCCATCTTCAGCTACTAGCAACCTAGGAACAGTCTTGCTTTATGTATATCCCTACCCCGTCCTCCTAGCAAATTGTTTTGAAATGAATATCAGAAATTGTTATTTTGTTTGTAAATATATCAGTACTTATCTCTAAAATATAAGAACGTTATTTTCTTCATTGTTTTATGTTAATATATAGAAATGCGATTGATTTTTGTGTGTTTATCTTGTGTGACCTCACAGAGCTCGCTTACTTGTTCTTGTTTTTTTCTTTTGGTGATTACTTGGGTTGGTCTACATAGATAATCATGGACACCTGCAAAAAGAGAGTTTTATTTTTTCCTTTGCTATCTTTGTGGCTTTTATGTCTTTTCTTGCCTGTTGTAGTAGCTGGAACTTCCTGTAGTGAGGAGAATGAGAGTTGTGAGAGCACATCCTTGCCTTGTTTCCAGTTTTAGAGGGAAAGCTTTGTGTCTTTTGCTATTAAGTAGGATGTTGGTTTTAGAGGTTTTTTCTGTTTTTTGTAGATTTTCTTTACCAAGTTGAGGTAATTCCTCTGTAACTTTCTGAGAGTTTTTATCGTGTTGGATTTTCTCAAATAATTTTCTTTAGCATGTTGGAATCGTGGATTTAATTTGATTTTCAAATGTTAAATGAACTTTGCATAGTGGTTTTTTGCAGAGGGGTTTGTTTGTTTGTTTGTTTGTTTGTACTGTCTTTGGTGTCAGGATAATACTGGTCTCATAAAATGAGTTGGGAAAACTGCAAAGGAACCTTCAAATTGGGCCATGGAATGGTAATTAGTGACCGGAGAGCAATGTAAATGATTAGAACAAAACCTTCACTAAGCTTTGGAATTAACATGAGGTTGAATATTGTCAGTGTCAATATTATGAATATTATTTTTGTTAAAATGAGTCTAAGCTGGGACTGAGTGAGAGATTTTAGTAAATATAAGTGAGTTCGTGTTGAAGAGAAGCAGCCAGTAAAGATGGAGACTGTGGAGTAACCAGATTAAAGACAAGCACCTGGGAGTGCTAAGTGGAAAAGAACCAGATTTGTAGGTAGAAAGATGTTTGTGGTTTTTTTATTGGTGTTGTGGGTTTGGCCCACGCTGACTCAGGAGGGCCCACTGTTAAAATTTCAGGAAGTTTGCAAGACAGTTGACTTCACGTTGGTAGCTTAAAATTAACCAGAGTAGGAGTATTTACACTATGGAAATTGGAAAATAGTACAAATCAGGATTTGAACTTCCCGTCACTGCCAGAGCCTGTTTTAAATATTTCCCAACATATCTCTGATTAGAAGACTCAGCTGATGGAAACACTATCAAATTAGATAAAACATTTAACATGAAGTTGACAATTGTAATTGTCTCTATATGGTGGTAAACAAGTCTGTAAAATTTCACCTTTAAAAGCAACAAACTGATGTATATGTACCAAACACATGCCAACTGAGTACTGGGAGGCTTGGGGAACTGGTATAAATTTCAGTAACATTTAGATATGTGGTTTAGGATTTGATTTCTTTGTGAAAGCATCATAAGGAAACAGAGCTATATGTATATTTTTAAATGCAAAAACTGTGTTAGATGATGCAAAAGTTGGCTATATGATTGATGCCAGTGCTGCAAGTCAAGAGCCTAGATAAAATTGTTTAATACAGGGTAAGAAAGGAAAACAAATGTTGTATTTCTAAATAAAAATATTTTGTAATGTTATTTAAGATAGTTGTATATAATTGTGCTAACAATTATCAGTAGATTTTTATTTCGTAAGTTCCTCAGTGTTCATATATTCAAACTGATGCACAGACTTTAAAAAAAAATATTTTGATTTGGAAAATTAAGTATCACATTATTTTCAAGTTTCCTTTATAATTAGGAATGCATGCTGTATTGTACAAAAAGGATCATGAATAAATTGTATTTTTAAACCTGATAATTTTTTGCAAAATGGAAATATAAATCTTTGCCGGTTAAAGCATGAAGTTAGATTCTCAGACTTCCTGTAAATATTAATATGGTGATAGATTGATAGTTACCACAAATGCCATGGAAACATTGTTCATTTTGTTTGTAACAATTTGGAATCTTGGTTATTGGATAGAATATTTGGATGAAGTAAAATGTGGAAGATGGAGAACTACATTTTTGTTTGTACCTTCTAATCCTAGAAAAACAGAAACACATAAATGTATTATTTCTACTAAGCATGGCACTACATATAGATGGTGGTAGAAATTGCATGTAGCATTCACTAGATACTGGCTTAACAAGACATATTTTCTGCAAATTGTTTCTATTACAAAGCATTTAAAATAAAATTCCATTTTGGGTTGGCTTGATTCAATCTATATTGCTAATATCAAATCTGTGGAGCAATATAATGAACTCACGTAGCCAGTAGTTAGAGTGTTTTCTAAATGCCGTCAGTTTCTTTTTGTCAGTGCAGTGACCTGAGTTGTTTGACATCACTCTGTATGTTTTTTTCTAAGTAATATAAATTACCATTTAAAATAGACTGAGATATAATCAATCAGATTTAAAGAGCTGTTTCCTTAGCCTTCAGCCTTTATCCTCCAGGCAATATGCAAATGTTCAGCTGGCAAAAAGGCGGGCATTCTATCACTAACAATATTTTTTAGTATTTCAGCCACTCCAGAGATGATTAAAAAATCAAACTTCAGCTGGCATAGCTTTTTTCAGCTAACACTTTAAAAAACAATATGCTACAGGTGGAGCATATTTCGTAATCAAAAGTAGAAGGGTAATTTATTAATCAATTTTCTTATACAGTTAGCAATTTATATGGATCAACAGAATTCCTTATCCATCTGCAATGAATTTTGTGATGCTCAGGTTCCCTAGTCGGATGGTCCAAAGGATGCTATAGCCAAAACATTTTTTCCATATGTGCTAACTGATCAAAATCTGTAGAACTTTTTGCTTTCTACTTAACCCTATCAGTAAATCCTAAATACCTATCTCCTTATTTTAATATCTCTACCTTGATCATACTAGTTCTTTACAGGCAAAGATTCTTCCAAATGACAATCCATCCTCAATCCAAGTGACAAAAAGCAATGTTAAGAAAAATCTCTCCCTTACCAAAATATTTAAGAACTTGAAATACTTAAGAACCCATAATAATTAAGAAGGTAAAACCTACGGGTTAAACTGGTGCTCATGATATCAAACCCCACAAATCAACCCCCAAACTTAACAAATGATGATCAAACACCACCAAAAAGACCCCACAACCACCCCCGACCTCCACATCTGCTCATCCCTCAAACTGTGCAGCTGCTTTGAATTTGCTGCCCTACTGTCCATTTGACATCTTGCTGGCTTAAGATGTATGTTCTTAGAGAAGGGAATTGGTAGCATTTCCTTCTAGCCCCAACATAGAATAGGGTTTCTGGGGTCTTTATATCTTTCCTCGCTCTAATTTAGTATTCTCCTTTTCCCATTGGTCAAATTGAATGTTAGAATTTCAGTGATCTTTTAGCCCTCTTATCTCTTTCATCTCGGTGGCTTCAGTACACAGACCAGCAGAGAGTCGGTCCATTATACATCATCCTTTATCATATGCTCCTGTCATAAAAATCTATTTTCATGAATTACAAAGTAAATTATTAAAAGAGAAACTATGAAAAAAAACACAGAGGAAAGGAAATAAAAACAAAAAGTTCTCTTGAAAATCACAAGCAAATTCCTGAAATATATTTATTTCATGAATTGCTGGATCAAAGGATACGGGTAATTTAGAGTGTTCACACTATATTTCGAACTTAACTCCAGGAAGTGTATGCAATTTTGGACTCCCATTCTTAGTGTATGAGAACTTGTAGTACTATACTTCTTATGTCATAAATTGTATGGTGTAAAACCATGTTTACTTGTTTTTTAGTTTATGAAATGTATGTCTGGTAGGGTAAATAATGCCCCCCGAAGATGTCCACATCCTAATCCCCAGAACCTGTGAATTTGTTACCTTACATGGTAAACAGACCTTGCAGTGATTACAGGAAGGATCTTGTGATGGAAAAAATGTCCTGGATTATCCCAGTGGGTCTAAATATAATCACAGGGGCTCTCATAAAGAGTTAGGCAGGAGGGTCACAGACACAGAAAGCAGTATGATTTCTTCTCTCGTGAAGCAGAGAGGCGGAGAAGCGATGTAAGGATGGAAGCAGAGGTCAGATAAAAGAGAAGATGCTATCCCTCTGGCTTTAAAGATGGAGGAAGGGTATACAAACCAAGGAATGTGGGCAGCCTCTTGAAGCTGAAAAAGTGGAGGAAATGGTATTTCCTCTAGAGAATCTAGAAGGGAAAGGAGGCTTGCTAACCCCTTGATTTTTAGCCCTGAAACTGTTTTTGGACTTCTGACCTCCAGAGCTAAAAGATAAAATTGCTTTGTCTTAAGCTGCCGAGTTTGTGGTAATTAGTTTTAACAGACACAGGAAATTAATACAATATCATACGCACAAAAGTGTATACATACAGTCTGAGGGAAAACAACACTATTTACCTATCACCTGATTAAGAAATAGTATATTACCAATATTCTACTTGAAGTTCTTATTAGCCCTTCTCTACCTAGAAATTAACACTTCTCTAAGTCTTATTATTCATTTTTTCTTGTAATTTTAGCACACATGCTTAGATATAGGCATACCTTGTTTTATTGCACTTTGCTCTATTGTACTTCACAGGTATTGGAATGTTTACAAACTGGTTTGTGGCAACCCTGTGAAGCAACTCTGCACCATTTTTCCCTCACTTGGTGTCTCTGGGTCACATTTTGATAATTCTCACAAACATTTTCATTATTATATTTGTTATGGTAATTTGTGATAATGATCTTTGATGTTACTACTGTAATTGTTGTAGGGTCCCACAAGGCAAGGTCATATAAGACAGCAAACTTAATTGCTAAATGCTATGTGTGTTCTGACAGTTGCACTGACCTACTGTCGCATGTCTCTCTCCCTTGGGTCTCCCTATTCCCTGAGACACACAGTATTGAAATTAGGCCAGTTAATAACCCTACAACGGTCACTAGGTGTTCAAGTGAAAAGAGTCACACATCTCTCACTTTAAATCAAAAGCTAGAAATGGTTAAGCTTAGTGAGGAAGGCATGTTGAAAGCTGAGACGGGTCTAAAGCTAGGCCTCTTTCACATATAAAAATTTCTCATTTTTAATGCAATCAGTGTTTTAAATCTTCATGTTTAATCCTGGAGTAAACTTTTATATATGTTGTGATGAATAGATACAATTTGGTTTTTTTAATGGGAAAAGCCATATAAAGCATGAAGCTAATTTCATTGGAGTACTTGATTTTTACCCAGTTATCTGTAAAGACACCCAAGATCCCAAATATGCTCTGAATATTTTCTTGGCTCTTATTCTGTGCCACTACTGTCTGTCTACCCATGCACAGCTTCTTAACTGTCTTAAATAGTAGGGCTTATAACAGCCTTGATATCTGGTAGGGCAAGTGCCCCACTTGTTCAAAATTGTCCTGGCTCTTGTTTTTGGCCCATTCACTTAAAAGTAACAAGGTGGCTCTTGTAATATTGACAAGTCTTTTTTTTTTTTTTTTTTGCGGTACGCGGGCCTCTCACTGTTGTGGCCTCTCCCGTTGCAGAGCACAGGCTCCGGACGCGCAGGCTCAGCGGCCATGGATCACGGGCCCAGCCGCTCCGCGGCATGTGGGACCTTCCCGGACCGGGGCACGAACCCGTGTCCCTTGCATTGGCAGGCGGACTCTCAACCACTGCACCACCAGGGAACCCCTATTTCTATTTTTTTGTTTATACTTTTTTTTTCCAAGCAAAAATTTTAGCTTTTACACTTAGGTGTATTTTTACTCTCAAACAATGTAAGAAATTTACAATTCTTTAACACACCATTCATCACAAATTATATGATTATTTTGTTCAGTGTCCTTACCCTCTAAATTATCGTTATTACTATTTATTTTTATAATAATTATTTAGTGCAACCTGCATGTTTAATCTTATTCTTTTATCACCAGTATATCTTTGATTTCAGAGATTTCTGGGGACATTTTTCTTGAAGTTTTTATTTTAGAGTTGTCTTCCCTTCCCCTGGTTTTATTGAGGTATAGCTGACATATAACATTGTATTACTTAATGTATACAGCATAACTTTTTAATATGTATATATTGTGAAATGATTACCACAATTAGTTTACATCCATTACCTCACATAATTACATTTTTTCGTGGCTGTGTGGCAAGAACTTTTAAGATACACTCTCTTTGCAACCTTCAAATATACGATACTATATTAGTAACTCTAGTCACCATGATTGTCTTTAATGTGGGTCAATAGCAGTGTTATCCAATATGGTAGCCCCTAGCTATATGTGAGTGTTTGTGAGATAGGGCTAGGGTGACTGAGGAAATAAAGTATTAATTTCATTTAATTTAAACAGCTACGTGTTATTAGTGGCTACCATACTGGGCAATGCCAGGCTATTTTAATAGCGCTCTTTCATATTTTAGTCTTTTTATTGGCTTGTTTTTCTTTCTGTAACATTTTTATGAGATACTCTAATACACAGAAAACTATCCAGAGCTTTATAGTGAAAAACTGTATATTCTCTCCTAGATTCTATTAACATTTTCTGTACTTGTATAACCAGCTATCTATGTACCAATCCTCTAAATTCTAATACATTACAAAAGAGATTGCATATATCGGTAAATTTAGCCCTATTGTATTTAAAATTGGCCTCACAAGGCTATTCTGTCAGATTCTCTAATGTGCCAGATATTCTTACAAATAACACAAAAGATTTTCCTGACTCTAACCAAGCATTCATGTTACGGGTATAATTTACTTGAGTTCGAAGATTTTCATCATCACTGTATTTATTTCTAAACACTTCCTAATCTACTAAGGAGTATTATCTCAAGAGTGGTGGGGTTATTGTCTTAATAGAGATGACCTGATGTGTTTCTTGAGGAATGCATAAAAGTTAGATGAATCTTCTAGGACTGCATTAGACTCATTAAACACTTTTGGAAGTTCATCCATTTCAAATGAATTAGGTTACTCTTAATGGTGAAGTTAAGACCCATGGGTAATAACTCATAATTATTATTGTTTTTTTTATTACTAGGCCATAATTCTTGTTGATTTTTAAGTGGAATTGAATTATATTTTTCATTTCTATAGTAGTTTTTGCTCTGTACTTACAACATTAATTATAGTTTATTTGTGTGATTTCATTTGGTTATGTCTTAAGTTGTACTCATTAATTTTTTCAGAATTTATTTTGTAAATGAAAATATTTCAGAGTAGTTAACATTTATAATTCAAACCCTTATCCACTAATGAGAGTATTTTTTAAAGTTTTACTAAATATTTTTTGCTTCTGTGTTTGTAAGCTTTGCCTATTTTTCATTTCGTTAATTCTGTTCAATTTTCATGTATTAAGGTAACATTTACCAAACTGTGTTTTTGAAAAATTATTTCCAGTAGACGATGGTAGGTGCTCCTAGAAGAACCTATTCCATTGAAAATATGTTCTATGGACAGTTTTGTATATTTTCTTTTGGGAAGACAACAAAATACTCATTTTGAAAATGTATTACTAATGTTATTTATCGTAGGCCACCAACTTGAGAAACACAGCATTAAGGACTTTGATTTTTTTATCTGTCACTTATGTTTAACAAATTCTTTGCAAATGTTTAATGCACACAAAAAACTGCCAGGCTATTTATAAGTCTATTCTTTCATGTAATGATATGTCTGTCAGTGTATGTGTACTATCGTACTATTATTATTGTGGGTTTAAAACATTTTTAACTTTCTGTTTAGAAATAATTATATACTCAGTAGAATATGCAAAAAATAATACATAAATTTCTGTGTATTTTCACCCCAATGGTGACATCTTGCATAAATATAGTACAATGTCAAACTTTTCAGCCAGTATTCCTTCAAATATAATTTAACTCTTAAAAAACTCTTTCTCCTCTCCTTCTGAAACTCTGATAATACATATGTTAGGGTTTTTTCTTGTTATCCCATAGATCACTTAACTTATTGCTTTTATTACTCAATTTTCTCTTTTGTTCAGATTGGGTAATTTTTATCAATCTGTCTTTGAGTTCACTAATTCTTTCCTGTGTCATCTCCAATTTACTTTTGAGCCTATCTAGTGAGATTTTAAAAAATTCAGTCGTCTTATGTTTTAGTTCTATAAGTCCCCTTTGATTCTTTTTCATATCTCTGTCTGCTTTAAAATTCTTATCAGATAATTCCATCTGAGTTATCTCACTATTGACATCCTTTGATTGTTTTTCTCATTCAGGTTTTCCAGATTCTTGGTATGAGTGTGTTTTAGTTGTATAAAAAACACATTTGGGGTATTAACTTGGACATTTGGGGTATTAACTTGTGAGATTTACAATAATACTAGTTCTTAGCTGACAGTCACTATGTTTAGGTGTAGCACAAAGATCTGATTATTATCTCAGATTCTGGTTGGAGAATTGATGTTCAGCTCGCTCTGGGCCCCACTCACACCACCCAGTGGAGATGGAGCACTGCCTGATAGCTCAGCATTGTCCCTGAGAAGGGATAGAAGTTTGGCTCCCAACATTTTTATTATATGGCCTAAATATACCTCCGACTACTCATCTCAGTTAAAGCTCCCAGACCTCTTCATTTATTCCATGAATAAATCTGGTCACAATAATATGTTTCTGGGAAATTAAAATAATTACCTTCAGAACACATGAAAAGGGTTAGCTTATTAATTTGGTGTCCATATAGAAGCTTTACTTAGTTTCTTCTCTACCTTAACTCACTCTTTTTTGGAACCCAGTAAAATTCTCACTTATAATTTGGGCAGCTACAGTCTCTGGTTGTAATGAAGACAGAAAGCTAAATTTTAAAAATGTATAGAAATTCATACATTATGAATTAAATGATTAAATAATTAATTCATTTAATTATTTTATGTAGCATATTAAACTTAAGAAACAGAGATAAGAATGATTGAGTGCCTGCTATGTTTTATGTGTTTCATATTATAAATCAACAAGTAGGACATGTATCACCTATTTTAACCATGAAGAAAGTGCTCAGAAAATTGAAGTAATTTGTCTTAAATCAGACAGTTAATAACTGATGGGCTCTAAGTATGTTTCACCTCAAGACAATACAATAATTCCTCAAAAGTACTTTTCTGATTTTTAAGGAAGTGTTTTTTTTAATCAAAGTGTTACTAATTTTTAAGGATGTGAATGACCATTGGCAATCATTTTTTAATAGAATATACTTGAATTTTCAAAAGAAAAAGGCCTAGGTTGTGTTCCTGATCATTGTGGAACTTTGTATTTATGTTGAAAAATAAGAATTAGCAAAATATAATGTCTATATGGAAAATACACTTATTCAGAAAAAATGAACTTGTATTTAATTTGTCTTCATATAAACACCTCATATGAAATCAGATTGACCTGCATTGAGCATTATATGCATTTATGATTAAAAAATTAGGATCATTCATGTTCTGGAAGTAGCATTATTATATTCTATTATTAAATTATTGTAAAGAGATGCCTAGTTTGTAACTGCTTAACCGCCAATGTGACAGATATTTGAAGAGCTACGTTGCCAAATTCACTTTGTAATTTTAATTAACTTATTTGTCTGTAATTAAATTTGCTCTTATTATTTTTGATGGTTTAGCTCTACTAGAGAACTAGCTTTGTTGTGAAGATAATATTTTCATCAAATATGATCAGGTTCAACATGGAAAAGAGAGAGATTGAGTATTTTAAACATTATGAATAGGCTAAAAATATTGGAGATATTTTTTAAAGTTATGTTCATGTTATAAAAATGTTGAAAAGGATCTATAAATATTTGCCACCTAAGTATGTCAGTTTTATTGCATTTTTTGGGGAAGATTATATGCCATGAAATTAAGTAGCTCAGTGTGATACTTGGTACCTGTTCATTGTCAAAAGGTAAATTAATAATATAACTCAGTTTTTTAAGATTTTTGGGATTTTGGTAATTACTGAAAAGATACATATATGTAATTTTTAATTTCCTTTTCTTTAACCCAGCATTCTTCTTCAGTTTGTTCTTCCCATGTTGCCTTTTATGTGAAAATTTTTAATATTTCTCAGGATTAAGTTCATTATTTACTTACATTTTCTACCAAGTATCAGACTGATAAGCACTGTTCAGTAGTGTGTAGGTCTTCTTATGTTTGTTAGTCAGCTCAATTTCTCTAACTGTATCCTGGATCCAGACTTATTTGAATTTTTTTGTATGTGTTGCTGAAGGCATTGAGTAATTTTTCTAAAGTTAAATTTACTTTTTCAGTACAATTTAGTTTCCTTGCGTATCCTTAACAATTTGGGACTTAAATTCAAATTCCCAAATTATTTTCTGTTCTTGTAGATCATCATTTATTCTATCTAGCCTGGTTTTTATTCTATCCATGAACCTATAAATGTTTTCTTACACTATAAATAACTATGGTGGAAAGATTAAAGTAATGTTTGATACAACATTCTTTGGTTGAAATTGACAGTCCTTTTCTTTGTTCCCAATAGAAGTGAAATTTCTCCATATACCACATACTCCCAGAGGTTGAGGGGTTAACTAGAGATCATTTTTCAGTAAACTCTGAATTTCATCTGCTTTGTGGACACAGTAATATCTCAGATATTATAGAATAAGTTGAGACATTGGCTTCCAGGTGCCATTATGTTACACTACCTATCTGTTTCCCCTCTTTCCTTCATAGGAGGGCATTGTTTTTTTCTGTTCAATTCTAACTGTTTGCATCACAGGAAAGATAATTTTTTTAAAGCCTATGTTACTAGAGTCACTAGAGGACAATAATAAAGGCCATACTGTCCAATAATGTCCTACCATTGTATAAGATTACCATTGTTTTCCTACAACCTCATTTCATGGTAAATATCCCATAATCCTTTCTGGCTGAGGGTACTAGCCTGGATGTACCATTGGTGGTGGGTATGGTTCTCCACTGGTGTCATTATTTCATTCCTCGGTTAATTTAGCAATGTATTCTCCTTAGGCTGGTCTCCAGGTTCAGCTTGTCTCCATAAAATAGCTCCCTCTAGTGTTGCTTTTTGGGTTATTAAATATTTTGCCTCATTATGGCAGTCCTCTAGGAATATTTGTTCTGGTACCCCCAAACTGCTGTCATACCTACAACATGTTTACCAAAGTGGAACCACCTATATTGTTGCCATTACACATTGATGAAATATGTACAATGTTGGAAAATGATCTAAACTCTGAAGTATTTTTTTTAACCTTACTGAAGTATAGTTGATTTACAGTGTTGTGTTAATTTCTTCTGTACAGCAAAGTGACTCAGTTATACACATATATCAGGGGTCTCCAACCCCCTGTTAGGAACCAGGCGGTACAGCAGGAGGTGAGCAAGCAAAGCTTCATCTGTATTTACAGCTGCTCCCCATCGCTTGCATTACTGCCTGAGCTCCACCTCCTGTCAGATCAGCAGCAACACTGGATTCTCATGGGAGTGCGGACCCTACTGTGAACTGCACATGCAAGGAATCTAGGTTGCATGTTCCTGATGAGAATCTAATGCCTGATGATATGAGGTGGAGCTGAAGTGGTCCCATCACCCCTAGATGAGACCATCTAGTTGCAGGAAAACAAGCTCAGGGCTTACACTGATTCTGCATTATGGTGAGTTGTATAATTATTTCATTATATATTACAATGTAATAATAATAGAAATAAAGTGCACAATAAATGTAATGTGCTTGAATCATCCCGAAACCATCCCCCCATGCCCCTCCCCGTCCCTGGGAAAATTGACTTCTACGAAACTGGTCCCTGGTGCTAAAAAGGTTGGGGACCACTGACATATATTCTTTTTCATATTCTTTTCCATTATGGTTTGTCACAGGATATTGAATATAGTTTTCTGAACTATACAGTAGGACCTTGTTGTTTATCCATCCTCTATATAATAGTTTGCCTCTGCTACCTGCCCTCCTTCTTGGCAACCACCAGTCTGTTCTCTATGTCTGTGAGTCTGTTTTGTTTCGTAGATATGTTGATTTGTATTGTATTTTGGATACCACATATAAGTGATGTAGTATGATCTTTGTCTTTCTCTTTCTGACTTACTTCACTTAGTATGATAATCTCTAGGTCCATCCATGTTGCTGCAAATGGCATTATTTTGTTCTTTTTCATGGCTGAGTAATATTCCGTTGTATATATGTACCACATCTTCTTTATCCATTCATCTGTTGATGGACGTTTAGGTTGTTTCCATGTCTTGGCTATTGTGAATAGTGCTGCAATGAAGAGGGAGGTGCATATATCTTTTCAAGTTATAGTTTTGTCTAGATATATGCCCAGGAGTGGGATTGCTGGGTCATATGGTGGCTCTATTTTTAGTTTTTTGAGGAACCTCCATACTTTTTTCCATAGTGGCGGCACCAATTTACATTCCGACCAACAGTGTAAGAGGTGAACCCTGAAGTATTGAGTGTTCCATGAGACTGTCAATTGGTACATTAAACCTCCAAATATAGTTCAGTCTGGGAGTTGCATAATGTTTCCCACAGACTTTGTGCTAGAGGGGAACAATCTGTAATAGCAGGAATCAGGTATCAGTGAACCAGAGTTCTGCTTTGACTCAGCTGGGAGAGAATCGTAATCCTTGAAACACACAGTGGCCCATGTGGAAAGGACACTATTATTGTCCCCATGGGGAATAGAGCAGCCTGCTTATGTATACAGTGGACTTCCTATGGCCTTCTCCCTTAGTGTATTTTTTTTTCTTTTTGCTGCATTGGGTCTTTGTTGCTGTGCGCAGGCTTCCTCTAGTTGTGGCAGTCGGGGGCTGCTCTTTGTTGTGGTGTGTGGGCTTCTCATTGTGGTGGCTTCTCTTGTTGCAGAGCATGGGCTCTAGGCACGTGGGCTTCAATAGTGGCAACACATGGGCTCAGTAGTTGTGGCACATGGGCTCTGTAGTTGTGGCGCGTGGGCTCAGTAGTTGTGGCACGTGGGCTTAGTTGTTCCGTGGCATGTGGGATCTTCCCAGACTAGAGATTAAACCTGTGTCCCCTGCATTGGCAGGCAGATTCTTAACCACTGCACTACCAGGGAAGCCCCCCTTAGTGTATTCTTAAATGCACTATTTACCTGTTATTAGTAAACTTCACTGTACAGTCCTTACCCCAGTTGGATGTCTTCCAGTGTTACCCATGGGATAATTGATAACTTGGGCATTTGAATGAGAGGATGATGCCCCATGGTGGTGGAGACAGTTTCAACCTAAATCCAGTAACGTGCCACTGCTTGTTTTTCAATTGGGCTGTAACAAATACAGGACAGTCTCCTGCCTCAGGTATGTATTATAGGTATCAATGGTGATGTTTAAAATGTGATGTTTGATAACTGAGTAAACCAGTATTTTCCAAATGACCAAAGTACGATGTTACAAAGTCATACATGATAAAAGATCCATTAAAAGTGCAAGATAGGCAAATGGGTTTTAAAAGAGAATGAGAAGTTCATTGATGTGGTTTCAGAATCTGCATTTCAACTAAGTTTTAGGAAGCTACTATTTGGTTGTGCTGAGAATCAAAGAAAAATGTGCACAATTATCTGAAACTATTAAAGTATTCTTCTCTTTATCAGTAACAAATCTGGGGCTTCCCTGGTGGCGCAGTGGTTGAGAGTCCACCTGCCGATGCAGCGGATGCGGGTTCATGCCCCCGTCCGGGGGGATCCCACATGCCGCGGAGCGGCTGGGCCCGTGATCCATGGCCGCTGAGCCTGTGCGTCCGGAGCCTGTGCTCTGCAACGGGAGAGGCCACAACAGTGAGAGGCCCGCGTACTGCAAAACAAACAAACAAAAACAAATCTGTTTGAGACCATTTTATTCTTAAATCTCAGCAGAAATAATACCACAAGAGACTGAATGCATAATCAGGTGTGAGAGTTAACCTGCCTTCTATTAAGCCAAAAATTAAAGATATTTGCAAATATATAAGGTAATGCCACCATTCTCAACTAATTTATTCTTGAAAATAGTTACTTTTCACCAAATATGTTGTTTACTTTTCTTATATTTAGTCTGTTCCTGTATTGTAATTTCAACCACAGAAATTCAGCACATGCCGTTGTTTATGTTGTAAAAAATGTCATTAATAACTTCAGGGCTTTCTTTGTAGTTCAGGACTTTCAACTCTCATTCTTTATTCTATTTGGGAAGAACACGTAACATGAGATCTGCCCTCTTAACAAACTTTTAAGTGTACAATATATTACTGTTGACAGTAGGTACACTGTTGTGTAGCACATCTCTAGATCTTATTTATCTTATCTGAAACTTCATGCCTGTTGATTAACATTCCTCATTTTCCCTTCTTCTTAGCCCCTGGACACCACCATTTCACTCTTTGATTCTATGAATTTTATTTATCTTTTTAGATACCTTATAAAATGGAATCATGCAGTAATTATATTTCTGTAATGGGCTTATTTCACTTAGCATAATGTCCTCAAGATTCATGCCTGTTGTCACATATTGCAGAATTTCCTTTTTAAAAAGGTGGGATTGTATTCAGTTATATGTGTATATCACAATTCTTGATTCATTCATCCGTTGACAGTAATTTAGCTTGTTTCCACATCATGGCTATTGTGACACTACAATAAACATGGAAATGCTAATATCTTTTTGAGATACTAATTATATCTTCCTTTGGATGTATAACCATTGGGGGGATTGCTGGGTTATATGGTAGTTCTACTTTTAACTTTCTGAGTAGCCTTCATACTGTGATTCATAGTGGCTATACTCACATTCCTCCCAACAGAGTACAAGGGTTCCTTTTCTTCCACCCTGTTTCTAATACTTGTTATCTTTTGCTGTTTTATTTTTAATATAGCCATCCTGAAATATGTGAGGTGAGAGCTCCTTGTGGTTTTGATGGGCATTTCCCTGATGATTAGCGCCGATGAGTGTCTTTTAATATACCCGTTGGCCATTTGTCATCTTTGGGGAAATATCTATTCAAGTCATTAGCCCATTTTTTAATTGGGTTATTAGTATTTTTCACTGTTAAGTTGTAAGGGTTCTTTGTATATTTTGGAAGTTAACCCCTTATCCTATATATGGTTTGTAAACATTGTCTCCCATACCTCAGGTTGTTTTTTATCCAGTTGGTTGTATTCTGTACAGTAACTTTTTACTTTGATGTAGTCTCATTTGGTAAGTTTGTAGTCCCGGCTGCCTGTGCCGTCGGGTGTCACATTCATAAGATCATTGCCAATATCAATATACCATTTCTGTGTCAGTGATATTACACTCATTGTTTCTTGCTGGTATTCATAAAGCCAGATTAAAGTTACTTGTATGCCAGCCATGTTCTCACTACAGAATGCAGTGTTCCATTTGTGGGTGAGGCAGGTTTCCTAGGATAGATTCTACAAACCCTTGACTTTTCTCACTATAGCAAATTCGCTAGTATACTACCTGAAGCATCTGCTCACAGAAATTTAAAGCCAGGTGGAGGAATAGTTGCCAACACAAGTAACCACTGCATCTTGTGATACCTAAAATGCATGTCTTAGCCCTTGATCATTGCGTCTGAGCCTATTTCAATTGTGATTTACCAGTCTTCCACTGAAATTACGCTTTAAAATGTCTAAATTCCTTTCCTTTATGTAACTGTTGAATATTTAGTAGTCACTTGATTTGGTTAACCGATATCTGTATAGTCTTTTAGTAATCAGTAGCCTTAATTATATTACTTTTATGAGTGAACATAATATCTTTACAGGTAGTATGGCTAGAAGGGCTTCAAGTGACATGAAAACTTCACCTTTTCAGTTTTTCTCTTGCTACCTTGTTCTCCTCTTAAGGTCTCTTTCATCAGTACTTGTAGCAACAAATAGGGGAGGAAATTTTTCACTCACTTGCCTCTCTAACTTTGATGACCTATTAATACATTTAGCTAATCCTTTCAGATCCTAAATCTCTTTCCTCCATATTGCATTTGTAGCACTTGTCATAATTAGCCTCAAAGATTTGCCCTTTCATATAAAGTACAAATAGGTAGCCATCCTGGTGTCAACTCCTCTGTTTATTTTTCCATCTTCTATTTTAATTGCTAAAAAGTCTCTTAGTTATTAATACTTGTGCACATGAAAGGTAAGGCTCTCTATTAGAAAATCTTACCTGAAAGAGTAGCTACTTGCTTACCTCCACCCCTGCTGCTTTATTTTTCTCTGTAGCACTTAGCATGTTGTGTAGTTACTGATTCACTTGTCTGTTGCCTGTTTTGCCTCAAAAAAATACAAAATCTCTGAGGACAGAGGTTTAGCTTTGCTTCTGATACTCTATTGCAGATACTAGGCACTAGAATAAATATTTACAGATCAAATATTTGTTGAATAACAAAAATAACAAATATTGAATGCTTGCATGAATGCATGGATAAATGAGTAAGTAAATAAATAAATGATTTTTAGAAGTAGATTCAGATAATATTCTCAAACATTTTCCCACATAATTAGCTGAAAGGCAAATAATACAAGCCTGACTATTTTGCCTAAGTGTTTTCTCAGACACACTCAGAAAATAATTTGAAACTTCTCTTTATATAACATTTAATGCTATGCTAGTATTTATTTTAGAAGTTTGTTAAGCCTGTCAATCTGGATGAATGAATACACACACACCCCCAACCTTTTAGTGAGTTAACATAGATTCTTCTCTATTTTTCAAGATAAGTTTTTCTTAAAAAATCCACTGTACTTTTTTTCTGAAGTACTTATAAAAAATATATCTATAATGCACGAGCACAGAAAGAATTCTTTAGAATACCCAACAGGACAAACCATTAAAAATGAATCAACAAATGTGCCCGTATTAAAATTGAAACCTCCTGTATGTCAAACATCAATTAATAAGGGAAAAACTGCAAGCCACTCCCTGGGAGAAGATATTTTTAAACTTTATATAATGCTGCAATAATATTTATAATAGTGAGAAAAGTCAAAGCAACCTGTTTCTCAGTAGAGGAATGGATAAACTGGGGCTTATACAACACTACTGTTAAAAATAAAATTTAGCAAGATGTAAAAAAGTGTATAAATTTCAAAATAAAAGCTCAAAATAAGTTACAAAAGTACATGGATGTATGATACCACTTACGTAGTTTAAAATACAGAACAACAGCATATATTATATAAGCTTGTGTGGGAAAGCTGCATTATAGAGTAGCTATCTCTAGAGAGAAAAGGGAATACAGAATGGAGGTTTAAAAGTATCTGATTCTTTTTTTTTTTTTTAAGAAAGAACAAACTAGGAAATTTAACAAATATTATGTTTTTTGATGAGTGTGTGGGTGTATCTTTCTCTATCTCTGTCTCTCTCCCTGCCCCCAACCAACTTTGGAACAATCTCAACCTTAGAGAAAAGTACAGTTCATAAAACTTTTTTCTTTCCTAAACCATTTGGAAATAATGCGGCATCTACCATAATACTTTAGTATTTCATCCAAACACATTCTTCAATGTAATCATCAGAATGAGAAAATTAACATCAATACATCGATACTAATACTTAGAATCCACTGAAGTTTTAACAATTCCTCGTATTTGGTTGGACTCAAAAGAATCCAGTTTAGACTCTCAAATTGCACTTAATTGTTGTCTCTCTGTTTTCTTCAGTCTAGGTCATTTCTTCAGCTTTCCTTTACTCTCATGACCTTGACACTTTTGATGATTACAGGACAGCTATTTGCAGAGCGGTTGGGGAAATACAAATAAAAATAATCTCCTCCCAACCCAGAAAACCTGTCTATAAGGCTAGAAGAGAAAGAAAAAAGTTTGAGTTTTACTATTGAATAAGCATTAAACAAAAATGTGATGGGTGTCACGGGCAGTGCACTAAGAGATACCAAAGACAGTTCATCTCACCCTTTCACATAGGCAAGCAGATAGAACCCATCACATATATGTTCTCAAGGTAAATAATAACTAGTCCTCAAGTAAGAAGACTTGGCAACACCGTTTGTCACACGTAGTTCATCCCAGATTCACTTAGTTGTTGGGATAACCATCTGAATTTGCTTAAGTAGGCTTTATCCAAAGGAAAACAAACTCATTTTTAGTCAGGTGGTGGTTTTGCAGCTTGAGGCAAGGCTGGTCCAGAAGTCAGGTTTCTACCCTCCCATAGACACTGGGAGATAGGGAGTTATCTTCTTCTATGGTTACATTTCGGGTCCTTGAGAAAGATATTCCTGGCTCTGGGAAGCTGGCAGGAGGCTTATTTAGCTTTTTTAAAGATTTACATTTCAAAGAGACTGAGAACTAAGAATTACATATTTTTCTCAAGTAAATGCTCTAAGAAAAGGGAGGTAGTGGAAATCTCTTATTTTCAACAGGGAGATTTTTTTTCTTTTAGATTTGTATTTACACTTACAGTCCTCTTTTGTTACTATAATAAAATAGTAACATCACAAATTTCCAGTTAACTCCATTGCTGTTTTCATCTTTCTCTGGGCGAGTTGCAGTCCTCTAAATATCCAACAAGTCCATAGTAAAATACAAAGCAAAGCAATTTTGTCAGAATTATGACAAACAAACAGAATTATTAAATTTTTAAAAAGGTGGTATGTCATTTGCTTGGAGGAATGGCCTTTGAATAAATCATACCCATGGTGAATGGTTGAATCAGACTCTTGATTAGCAATGCACAAAAATTTTGCTTAGTGATTCATTAATTTTACAAATTGTTGTGATGTTTTTATTGCTCACATTTTTCAAATGATTCACTAAGCATCATTGTTCTTTATGAAGTTTTATGCAATCCAAGCCTATGGGGCAGCTTAACTCTAGAGTCTGATACTCTAAATTATTAATTAAGAGCTTTCCTCCTCCTGAATTTCATTCAGTGACATAACTACCATCACATGAATATGACAACTTAGGCTCTTTAGGAATTATTCTGTCTTCACAAATTTTTCCCAGATGTGAAAAGCAAAGATACCCATGGTCATCATCTAGTATCAGTCTTAAAGTAAGACACCCATCAAAAGGTACAGATTGCAATTCCAGCATTTAATGTATATGGATCTAATAAACATTAGGTCCACCCAATGAACCTTATTTTTTGTCTCAGGTGTAAATCAATTACCATATTATTATAACAGTCAACTAAATCTCCATGTGTTTATCTGTCTTTATTGGGATTGCCTGAGAACTCGCATCCCAAAGTTAATTGAGTGCCATTAGACCTGTCTACTGCAGTCTCTCTCTGTAAATGCCAGATTTCTGTGTGTCTGTTATTTAAATGTTTTTCTTATCTATACCATTCTTCTAATTAAACTAGTTAACAACATTTTTTTGTTGTTGAATTTAGAGTCTAAGTACCTCAGTGCTTATTAGTTACTTTCACTTTGTTATTACAAAAAATTACTAATGACGATGGTCCCATTTTTTTACTGTCACTAATCAGATTTCCGGATTTATAAGTCCAGAATCTGTTTATACTAGGAGTAGGATTTAGAGGTGATCAGAAATATGATTATGGGAACCATTATTTGGAGTACAGAAAGAAAGAGTAATGTAGCAAGTAACATGTTTGCTTTCTAGTAAAATGTGATTCTTAAAGTAGTTGAAAGGACCCTGCTGTGCATAGGACAACAAGACAGTCTATGATGATAGTAATAAGCTTTCTAGAATCCTACCTTCCAATTAAGTTGAGCACTGATATCAATTACTCAAAAAGCTGAAGTTTCAAATCCTTTGTGGGGACCATAGTCCAGTCCACCTCAGGAAGAATGGATCCAGCTGCTTGCTTTGCTGTGACGTTGACAGCCTCATGGGTGATAGCAACACTTGAAAGGGTCTCTCCTAGCATAGTGACAGCACATCTTTCCTGCAGAACAACTTTGTGAAGATGAAACCTCCTGCCAATAGAGGTGGAAGACTTCTTCCAGCCAATCTTGCTAGGTCATTATGATTTTGTATCTCTGAGTTTCCAGGGAAGAGAGAAGTGTTTTTAAGTATTGAACATGATTATGAGGGGATTCGGCTAAATGAATCCCAGGATGTTGTCTCAGACCCTAATTCACAGGCCTGCTAAACGTAAGTTCAAAATTCAGTGCTTGTTTGTAGTAGTGCTTCTAATTTTTTAAAACAAAACCAGTGGTAAAGCTCTAAGCCATTTTAGGCTGGTAGATTGCTAAATCATAGTCAATAAGGTGTTTTTTTTGTTTTGTTTTAAGAGGTTGGTTAACTTGCTCTGCCTGTCCAGAGGACGGATGATGATAGGGTGTTACGACAGCTTACAGGCATCTGCAAATATTTGCGTATTCCCAGAACAACAATAGAAATAAAAGGTCTTCCTCTGCTCTAGGCAATGTGCTCTGGAATCCCCAAAGTGGGAATTAGGTTTATTAAGAGAGTCTTTACTGCTGCCTAAACAGTTTTCCTTTACTGAAGACAGAAAGACTTCCGGCCATCCAGGCATTATACACACCATGGCTAGACAAAATCGCTTACCTTTTACAGTTGTGAGTTTTACGATACCCAGCTGCCAACAGGTCCCTGGTAAAGTTGTCCAGGTTACCGTAGGGGTAGCCTGTATCTACTTATGATCAACAGCACATCTCTTTACTACATTTAGAACAATCTTCTTGGTAGGTATAGTAAAAGCCTAGTGTCTTCAAACTCCCTCTTTTACTAAATGATTTTGTTGATGGCACAGCAATGCTAACCAAGCAGTTAGGGACTGCTGTATAGGAATTACTTTGTTAGGTAATTTCCACATTCTAAGCAGATTTCTTTTAGCCTTTCTCATAATCCACTTGTTTATTTTTTGTATGTGAAGTGTATTTCTGAAATTGAACCAACACTTTTTATTGTATTACAAATGGCGCTTCTAAATTTGGAGTCTGCTGTGTTTTAACAAAAGATTTTTCAGCTCTTCTGTTCTCAGTTCTTCATTTCAGCAGATGAATTACTCATATCTCATCAGGCACTTGTGAAGCCTCTGATAAATCAGCTATGATTTTTCCATGAGATATTTTGTTTACTATTAAAGTAAAAAATCCCCTATTAAATTGCTCTATTATATGAGAGATACCAAATATATATGTTATATATATATATATATATATATATATATATATATAATGTGTATATAACTTCATTTTAAGACCATAACCAATAATTGATGCTCTGGTAACTTCTATTAACCTGTCTCCAGGTTTATAAGTTACTGCAGCATAGGAAGCCTTAAGTTGGCTACTTTTATACTAAGAATATGACCCACTAGAAAACATTATTAAATATGCAGTATGAATAGGAATATTAGATAAATCAGGTACAGTTTCTCAAAAATTGCAATACCGAAGCTGGTGATGAGGTTATAGCTAATCTCACTTGTTCAAAAACTTCTTCACATCCTAGGGACCAAACCAAATGATCTGGAGAAGTGGGAGGAACTGATGGGGGAGGACAGGAAGAAGGCAGAACATCGGTCAGTTACAGAGAAAAACCTTGCAGACAAAGATACTGAAGTCAGAGTGGTAGAGTTAGGAGCTATAGGATTAATGGAACAGCAACCATTGGTCTGTCACCTTTCCCTGGCTCTTCAGTAAACATGTAGGAAAGGCTCTGTGTGTGTGTGTGTGTGTGTGTGTGTGTATGTGTATGTGTGTGTATGTATGTGTATAGAGCTGCATTTATTTCTATAGCTATGTATCTATATTACGATAATGAATTCACACTAACATCTCCAAATTCCAATCCAATAACACAGGGTACACTCTGATTCTTGCCCTTTCTGTATTTGTAACATTTATTTTTATACTTTGTAAGTTTTTAAAAATTGAGATATTTTTGACATATAACATGGTATTAGTTTTAGGTGTACAACATAATGATTTGATATATGTATATATTGCAAAACAATTACCACAATAAGTTAACATCTATCACCATGCATAGTTACAGATTTTTTTGTGTATGATAACTTTTAAGATCTGTATGCTCTTAGTGACTGTAACTTATTTTTTGATAGTGAGGAATCTGTATCCGTTTATCCTTCATATACGTCTTTATGTGATGAGACCTTCATATTTAACAAATCGTACTACCACTGCCGTGAACACCAACCCCTACCCCCAGCTATTGCACTGTATAGGATCCCTTCTTAAGCTGGGAGGGCACTGCCAACCCCCTATTTGGACATCCTCATACCTCTCAATTTCAAAACCATTTGTTGTGCCTTGCATGGGTCCTCCTTACCCAACTGAGGCTGCTAGACCCTTTACTGGAATGCCCTGCATATGGGGCATCCTCTCACCCAACTCAGGTTCTTATGTTCCAAGGGAAGGGAAGAGAAATTAAAATAGAAAGAGAAATATAAGATCCAACTACATTTAAAAAAAAACAACAAAAACTAGTTTCTTGTCATCATCCCTGTTCTGAGAGTCTCCAACCACTCTCAGATTCAGTAATTCACTAGAAGGACTCACAAGATTCAACATAGAGTTATATTTATGGTTATGATTTATTACAGGGAAATCTCGTCTGCCAGCTCATTACACATTTGGCCCCTGGGGTGTTTATTGGGGCTGGTCAGATAGGTAGCCTCTGTCTGGCACATACACGAATTCTAGACTCTGAGAAGGAAAACAGGTGTTAGCATAAAACGTACTGCTTGTAAAAAAAGAAAAAAAAATTTAAACACACTAAGCCACTCATCAATTCTGGGAATGATGAGAACACTTTTCAAACCCAAGCTGCAAGATGCTAGCCGAGGGCCAATGTTGCACGCAGGCCTCGGAAAGATAGCATTTAGACCTGCCTTCTGAGTAAACACTTTTCTGCACAGTCGTTGACCTTTATTTTCATTAGGTATAACTGACAGTTAAGTGCATAAATCTTAATTGACTTCATAAATTTTACATCTGTCTCGCTAATGAACTCCAACTGGATAAAAATATGGAATGTTCCTAGAACTCCCAAGTATAGCTACTCTTTGGAATTCCATCACTATATAAATTATAACTGGTTTTTGTTTCCTTGCAAATGAAATTATACAATATGTACTCCTTTTTAATTTTTTTCTTCAACATTATGACTGCAGTTCATCCATGTTGTTGTACATATCAGTAGTGTATTGTTATTGACATGTAGTATTCCATTAGATGAATACAACTACAATTTACGTACACATCCTACTATATTTAAGTTGTTTATTAAAAAAAAGTTCAAAACTTTTAAGAAAGCTGAACATATTTCTACAAGTCTTTGGACATAAGAGTTCTTTTGTTTCATTTTTTCTTATATACTCAGCAGTGGAATTGTAGGGTTATAAAATATATCTAAATAGTATAGTGCATGTCTAAACGGCATTTTTTTTTTAATATTCTGACAAGCTTTGCCTTCTGTTGAAGCATTTAATGGATACTTAATATAATTACTGTAAGAGTTGGCCTACTATCATGCTATTTTTTCCCTACTGGTCCCTTCTGCTTATTGTTTCTTTATTGTTCCTTTTTAATTTTCTTTTTGATTAACCAGTTATTTTTAGTACTGTCTTTTTATTTCTCCTGTTTTAGTTTCTTAGTTGTACTTTCCCCTAGTGTTCTTTGAGAGGTTTAAGTTTCATCCTGGCAGGCAGTTCAGTTACGTAGATCACCTTGTCCCTGTCAATATTAGTTACAGGCTTTGTTAAGGTTGGTCTATTTTGGTTTTTTCTTTACTCTTAGAGCATGACGCCTTCACACTGACATGATTCCTGTCCCTAAAACCTGGCCTTTCTGGGATCTCCGTTGAATTGTGTTCTCTACTATGTATCTTCACTCTGGCTGAACTTCAACTTCTGTCACACTGTGTAGCCTCTCAAGTCTGCGCTCAGATATTTGAGTTCCCATTCTGTGGTTCCCTCCTCTTGTAACTTGTCATCAAATCCGATCTCTTTTGCGTGTTCTTGTTTCCTCAGCCATGAGAGATTGATGCTCTGTTTTCTAAATCCCTCGGAAGCATGTTGAAAACTGCCTTCAGGAATAAATGCTGAGTGAAATGGGGCTCACCTCTGTTGCTTTCCTAGTCTTAGGATTACAGCCCTGTATAGGTTTCTTTTGGGTGTGTGAACAGTTGTTCCATATGTTTTGTCCTCCTATTAGAATTGATAGTGGTGGGGAAGCAGGTCTTATACTAATTTTATATCATAGCCAGAACTGGAAAAATGAAAGTAATTTCTATTACTGTAATAGACTTTTAAAAAAAAAATCTTTATTGGAATATAATTGCTTTACAATGGTGTGTTAGTTTCTGCTTTATAACAAAGTGAATCAGCTATACATATAGTGTAATAGATTTTTTAGTTAGTTCAAGACTTGGATATATGTCAATAGTTTTGGTGTTGTTCTGGTAGGAAATGAAGACAGTGTTTTGCCTTAGTTTCCTACCTGTGACGCAGGATGAGAAATTAAATGGCAGAAATAGTGTCTAAGAAATAATAGATTCAAGTAACTTTTAATAGCGGTCAACAGACCAGTGTACATCAAATATACTAAATTTGGCTATAAAAGGGGCAAAGGGACTAAAATTTTAAAATAACCTTTTCAGACCTTGCATTTGAAACACTTTTTAACTGGAAAAATTGGTGCCCAAAATGTTAAGTTTCTGATAGCTAAATATCTCAAATAACCCTTAAGTAATAGATTAATTCTCTGGAAGCTACTTAAACTTTGCAAGTATTAACACTAGAGATATACTTGTGATTTTAAACATTGCGTTGCCATTCACTCATGTTGGGATAATAAATACAAAGTCATAAAAATACTCCTGGGCATGTAAAGGGGACTGGGAAGTAGTAGCCTATCAATGACATTCCACTTAGCAAGTAAGTGCTTCGCAGCATTCAGCCTTTAGGTTTGCACCCTGAAATCCCTGGAGGAAGCTTGTTCATTTTTTTTTACAAGCTCTGTGAATTCAAAATACTGCCCCGAATCTACTTCCCTTTATGAGTCACCTGATAGTGCTTATTTTAACTTCTGGAGTCACATAAAGTGAATATGCCCTTCTTGTATTTAACATTTGTTTAGGAATATAGAAAATTCCTATTAGAGTCACTAATCCTCCTTCCTGCCTGATAAGCAGGACCTGTGTATCTCAATCCATCTTCGTTTATTGGGTTGATATTCTGTTGTCCTCCTGGTCTGTCTCCTTTGAACGAGCCTACTGTTTTTAGTATTCTTTCTTAATGTTTTACCCGGGTGTGGTCTGGGTAACACAGAGAACTTGAGGACATTTGCTTAGCTCTAGTTGAAGACTGCTTCTACTAATGGAATCTAATGTAATATACTGTAGAGTAGTTATATGGCATCATGTACTCATATTGTGCTTTTATTTAACCAGACATTTCATTAATGTTATGCTTACTACTGCTATGTTGTGACAACTGAGTGCTTTTTATGAATTTCTGTGTTTCATCTAGTTATTTTTGTTTCATTATTCCAGCTTCTGATTGCATTTCAAATCCTAATTGTTATGAAAATTTTCATCATCACCTCTTAAAATTCTGCTGACTTTCTATTGACTGCCAAGGTTTTTCCCGCCATGTTCTTCTAAAAATTATTAGTAAACTATTGTGTAACAGTAGTTCCAAAAGGAACCAATGGCAACCCACCAGACTTTTATTCATTAATATTAACGTCATTAACTAAAATAATAATAGCATGTTAAAAACTATTCAGCTCCAACTCTGTCAAGTATTTGTCCACATTCTATTCATTGAAGTTCAACAAAAAGCATTATCGAGTGAGTGACTTCTATATGTGTTGTGGTAGCAACTCTACAAAATGTATTATTGAATTTTATACACAACTTACTTGAAAGTAAGCTTATAGCTTCTCAGCTAATGAAGGTAGGAGCTGAAATTTGAATCTAATGTGCATTCTCTAATGCTCATGTATATATCATTATCTCAGATTACCTCCCACTAATCAAGGACTTTTGATTCTGATTCCTATCACCTCACCCAGGAGGTTTCCAACCTCCTAATAGCAACCAGAATTCCATGAACTATTTTGAAAGCCACTGATCTGTGCAGTATTCCTCAACAGATGACTAAATCATTCTTTCTTAATGTGTTTCCATGGAACACAAGTCTCAAAGATGGTTCATTAAAATTTCATTGTTTAAAAAAATTCAAGTGATAAATAAGTGGGCAGTCAACTAGTCCTATCTCCTCCTGTATGGGTTCTGAAACAATTGAGAATTAGACATGGGTGTGAAACAGAGACCAAAATACCTGCCTTGTAATTGGTAAACCTGCATGCAGAACATAGCTTAGACCTCAAGCCAAAATTATTCCTCCTACACTTTTAACCCTTAGCAGCTGCACAGGTGCAGGCAGCTTCCCTTATTAGGGTATAACCTGGTATGGAAAGCTTACTGTGCATGTGAGACTGGAGTGGACTTTAAGAATTCATTTGATCCATTCCTCTGAGAGAATAAATGCCGGTAAAGGGCTTGGCTATATTTGCTCAGTACCTTGTATATCACCAACTAAATAAGTAATTCTTTGGCAATGGACAGGATCAAGTAAGAGTAGAAGAGGCCTG